>NC_090813.1:41038093-41219250 GCF_000390325.3 Nicotiana tomentosiformis | reverse complement strand
TATTTGCTCCTAATCTCTATCTTATTTATGTTCTCAATGATGCCTATTATTACTAGACGACATGCGCCAGTTGCTAGTGTGGGTCAAACCCGTCGGAAAATCATGTTCGAGTAGTTTCGATTCTGCCAACAGCAAATGGGGTGAGAGGAGATGGACCTCACTAAGTCCCTTAGTTTCGTTATCAAGGCCAGTTGATTGGGGTATAAAGGGAGTGGTGGAGGGATTGGCATAGACGGGTCATCCCCAGGCTCAAAAATATGTCAGGGTATTTACAGACATCGACTCTTCTGATGAGCCAATGAGTTCATAGTCTTTAGAGTCTGTTAATCAGGGTTCGTCTGTGTATGTCATGGGATATGCAAAAATAGAGGAGCGTTTTTAGGCCAAGAGGATGAAGGTGGTTGATAAGAATGTGAGGATTCCGCTTCATAGTGTGTTTGATCAAATCTCTCATATAGGATTGAGGCATGATGGTTAGATGTACATTAATCCCTCCACTAAAATTGCCTACATTATGAACTCAGGAGGAAACTTATTATTTGCTATACAAGAATGAATGTTATTCCAAGAGCAATAGACTGTGATTGTAAAATGTAAAAGGGGGACCAGAGTAGAAGTAACGGGACCGCAACACTACTCTAGCAAGTTAATAAGATATGGGTTTTAGTTCAAATTACAGAGAAGACCCTGGAAAATTTACATAGGTCTCTAAGAGTTACATTAGCGGACTAAGGGAGGAGAGGGGAGTGATCTAGCACCTTAAGAAGTTAGAACTCTGATGGCTCTAATGCCCTAGGGAGGAAACCGTGGATAGTACACGACATTTTGGTGAAGTTAGAATAATGGAATAGAAAGTTAAGAATTCGGTTAATAAGTTTACAACCTGAAGGTGTCAGGGCCTAGAAGATTGATTAACAGACTCATAGGTGATGAATGGATTAGGAAGTAGTTTTAAAGAGGGAGGGTTTCCTAACCCCATGAGTGCCCGATAGTTGTTTCATTGGAATATAGCCCAGGAAGGTATATACATTTAGAATTGTTGAGTATGTCATGTAGATCTGGCAAGTTTAAACATTCGAGGACTAATGTTTCTAAGGGGGAGGGGTAGGATGTTACATCCTGCCTTTTCGTACGTTAAAGTTTCGCCGTGAGTTAATCGACGTAAGCTCGAGAATGAGATTACTATTGAGGTTATACATATTTATGCCATTTATAACTAGTGATATGTAAGTGTCATGAAGTTCAGAGGATAAACAATCGAAGAAAATGAGTTTCGTTGAAGTTTGACATTTTGGGATAAAATATGGTCAAAGTTATAATACTCCGTGTTTATGGACTAGGGCCATACAATGTACCACATGACCATGATAGTAAGGTATATAAAGTATGTAAAATTAGTATTTTGAGTGAATTAGGATGAGATTGGGTTGTCATTCTTAAGATGAACAGAATAGTGAATCATTAAAGGATTTAGATTTATACATACAGGATAAGCAGGGAGAGAGCAACCTGGGGTTGGGTAGCATACCTCGGTAATAATGAACCGAAGTAAGTGTTATGGTATAATATAACTTACCAAGATGAAAAAATGCCATAAGATAATTAAGGATATGAAATAAAATATAGCAATAACCGTAAGTTCGACAAAGTACCAAGCAAAGAACTTTAGTACACCTATAAATGCCAGAGGGATAGTTTGTCATAGTTATGATATGTTCACAAAGTGAGGCTTAGAATGATTTGAAAAATGCTGGAGGAAAAAGGAGAAAAAAGTTGCATAGGTGTGCGTACAAGGACATAGTCGTGCAGGTTTCTTGACAGAAGGTAGCAACAATAACGATATTGAAAGAATTCGTAACACAGGTCATGGTGTGAGAAAGAGGCCTAAAGGGGGAAATGCGCTGTCCTCAACAGTTGCCTAGATTCAAAGGACAGTATAAAAATATTCATAAGATTTATAGGTTATGAGACTGATAACCACATTAGTCAACACTAGAGGACGAATGTTCCAAGGGGGGAATGATGTTACACCCCATGTTTTCCTGTGTAAAAGTACGTCGTAAGTCAGTTGATGTATGCTCGGAAAGTAGATCATCATTTAATGTACATAGAGTAAGTTAATCATGTTACTTTACAGGTTACAAATATTTAATATCATGAACTTCAAGTACCAAGATGCTAAACAAATCGAAGAATCGAGTATTAAAGTAGACCTATGGGATAGAATCACATCATTTTGAAATGAAAATATATGTTTAAGGTGTGTTGGATCATACTAAGGAGTATTGTGAGTGGCAATAATTTGTTTGGAACAAGTTGGATACATTAAGTGGAAAGGATGTCTCAATTAGCACAAGATCCGACTTCAAACTAACGCCACACCGAAAATATAATAACTTAGGTGGTGCTATACCTACCACATTAAAGCCATTTGAGTCTAGTTTCCAACGCACCAAAATTATGTGCGTTGCCAGATGTGCGGTCACTTGACTAGGTGCGCGCCCCCGCACGTAGGAGCCCTATTAATACCCCAAGGCTGAGTAGAGAGAGGGGCTAAGTCATTTCTTTGAGCTAGGGCTTGCATATCAAGGGGAATCCATCCTATACTTTCCTCCCATGAACCAAGGTAATATTTTGGAGTAATTTTGTGTTGATTACTACTCCTAAACACTTATATTAACTAGGATTAATCTTGAAGATCTATAGATTTCCATTCAAATTCCTAAATTGGTGAGGAACACTACGAGTTGGAATTTTCAAGAGTCTCGCTACAAGAGGTATGCCTACCATTTCTAACTACTCTATGGTGATTATTTATGTATGAAATATATCTTAGGACTTATGGAATGGTGATTTGAAGCTATAAGTGCCTAACCTGGGTTTCAAAATGGTTTAATTAATGAGATTGATGGTTTGGGTGTGAATTGTTGGGCATGCGTGTGCTAATGGAAGTTGTGGATGGCCTAGAGATGATGGTAAGGTGAATCATTGGTATCAAAGGTGGTTGTTAGGTGAAGAAATTCTATTGAAGGAGGTTGTTGAAAGATATTCATGTTAGATGTTTGATAAAAAGTCTAAATGACTTAGATATAGTAATCATAATAATATTGGTACAAATGTGTTGCATTGTTATAGATTGAAGTTGTTTAGTGTGGTGGATCATCGTAGTACAATTAAGGGGCGAATTTCAGATATGTTGGCTAAACTACTCTCTTAGAATTAAATTCCATGATGTTTCTGCAAGTTTCAAGTATGGTTGGCTCAAGTTCCTAATAAATTCGACTATTCCGAATGAACCTTGTGTCGAAAGATGTTTATATATATATATATATGTTCAAAATGTGTTTCGGATGCTCTTAGCATAATATGTTATCCTTCGGGAACATGTTCAAAGTATGATATGTGTACTAATATGTTATGACTCTTAGTCGTGTTTCAAATGCAAGTCCATTATGCTTAACTTAGAAAGAATACTCCATGAGACCAAAACTCCTATTGCTCATATATATACTTAAGACCTTGATTTTGAATACTCATATTATTGATAATCTATAAAGATGCCTGAAAGTGATAGAAGTGAGTTGAAATTGTGTATTGCCCGTTTTGGGAAAAGTATTTCAAGAATAAATGGTGTGTTACTCCTCTGTGATTTTAACTTGCGCTTCGATTGCCAATCATTTTACTCTATTTCTTGGAAAGAAATCTAATGTGTTTAAAGTCTTCATTTCTAATGAACTTAAAGTTGTGATTTAAAAAATATTATATATGTTGATATTAATGATGATGATACATAAGAATAAAGAAATAGAAGTTTGGAACATGAAATACGGCCACCGTGCCATGAATAAAGAAACTTGTGAATGGCCAAAAGAGCCAAGGAAATACTAATGTTATGAGTGGTTGAAAATAATAATTAATATTTATACGATGTGAAAGATGATGAGGTGAATACATTTGTATTCATGTTACCTTGTGTGAAAAAACAAAAACAAATATTTTTGGGAGTATCATTAGCAAACTGAGGAAGGGTGGTTCATATGGCCCATGCCTGAAACTACATGTGTCAGTGTAGGGGTGGATTGTGGTTGAATGCGATTATTCCCCTTATTTGGGATGAGATTGATATTAGTTGTGAATTGGAAAGTCAACCCACACGGAATATGTGGGAAGTCGGCGTAGCCGATCGGGTGGAGATCGGACGCCATGCTGCACACATGGTGGTACTACTCTTGGTAACACCTTTTTTCGCATCACATGTCAAACCACATTGTCCATGGTGAGATGGACTAGTCGATCAGGCGTGATCAGACTCCGTGATAAAACACGATGCTATATTAGTGCTAATGATCTCCCAACCAAAAATATATATTATTTTTGTATTTTGAAAATTGTTATGTTTTAACTTGGTATTTGGATATCATTGATTGTTACTTGTTGCTTCCATGATGTTTCCCCTTCTTTCATTGGCGTTCTATTTCGTACGAGGACATTTAGCTTTAAATGATAGTACTATTCCATATGTACTAACGTCCCTTTTTCCGAGGGCGCTGCATCTTCAATGGATGCAGGTAGTTCATCAACGGGTACTCTTGATCCTCGTTAGCAGTTACTCTATACTCAGCAGGTTTTTGTGAGCACTACTCTGTTCTAGGCTTTATGTCATTTGATGTTGTATTTTTTGCTTTGAGGTATAGCCGGGGCCTTATCGCCGGTACTTCCATTCTACTCTTCTATTGTATATAGAGGCTCCGTAGACATAGTGTTATACATTTAGAATTGTTGAGTATGTCATGTAGATCTGGCAAGTTTAAACATTCGAGGACTAATGTTTCTAAGGGGGAGGGGTAGGATGTTACATCCTGCCTTTTCGTACGTTAAAGTTTCGCCGTAAGTTAATCGACGTAAGCTCGGGAATGAGATTACTATTGAGGTTATACATATTTATGCCATTTATAACTAGTAATAGGTAAGTGTGATGAAGTTCAGAGGATAAACAATCGAAGAAAATGAGTTTCGTTGAAGTTTGATATTTTGGGATAAAATACGGTCAAAGCTATAATACTCCGTATTTATGGACTAGGGCCATACAATGTACCACATGACCATGATAGTAAGGTGTATATAGTATGTTAAATTAGTATTTTGAGTGAATTAGGATGAGATTAGGCTGTCATTCTTAACATGAACAGAATAGTGAATCATTAAAGGATTGAGATTTATATATACATGATAAACAGGGAAAGAGTAACCTGGGGTTGGGTAGCAGACCTCGGTAATAATTAACCGAAGTAAGTGGTATGGCATAATATAACCTACCAAGGTGCAGAAAAGCAATAAGATAATCGAGGATATGAAATAAAATATAACAATAACCGTAAGTTCGACCAAGTGCCAAGCAAAGAACTTCAGTACACCTATAAATGCCCAGAGGAATAGGTTGTCATAGTTATGATATGTTCACAAAGTGTATCTTAGAATGATTGGATAAAAGCTGGAGGAAAAAGGAGAAAAAAGTCGAATAGGTGTGCGTACAAGGACATAGTCGTACAGGCTGCTTGACAGAAGGTAGCAACAATTACGATATTAGAAGAATTCTTATCACAGGCCCTGGTGTGAGAAAGAGGCCTGAAGGGTGGAATGCCCTGGCCTTTGGATTTATTCGCAGAACAGATGCCTAGATTGAAAGGAAAGTATAAAAATATTCTTAAGATTTATAGGCTATGAGACTAATAACCACATCACTCAACATTTGCGGACAAATGTTCCAAAGGGGGGAATGACGTACACCCAATGTTTTCCTATGTAAAAGTACGTCGTAAGTCAATTGATGTATGATCGGAAAGTAGATCATCTTTGAATGTACATAAAGTAAGTTAATCATGTTACTTTAGAGGTTACAAATATTTAATATCATGAACTTCAAGTACCAAGACGCTAAACAAATCGAAGAAAATAAGTTTTGTCAAAATGGCAAGTTGGGAATGTTATAACCCATACTTTTGGGGTGACTAATATGATAAGGAGGTGGTATTATGAGGTATTTTAGTCATATTATAGTCGTGTGTTAATTTCGATATCAAACGAGTTAGGAAACAAAAGTAGATAAAAGTTGTCGCAAGTTACATTCATAATTTTACTTAATATTTAGGTCAAATATTACTTAGATTTTCTCTTAATGTAATTGGAATTACGGGGTGATAGTAAGGCCCCGTTACAATTTCCTACTGATTTAAGATTTTAATGTGCGCCGGCGGTATTTGAGGATAGCACATTCAAGTATTAAAGTAGACCTATGGAATAGAACCACATCAATTTGAAATGAAAATATATGTTTAAGGTGTGTTGGATCATACTAAGGAGTTTTGTGAATGGCAAGAATTTGTGTGGAACAAGTTGGATACATTAAGTGGAAAGGATGTCTCAATTAGCACATAACCCGACTTCAAACGAACGCCACTCCAAAAATATAATCACTTAGGTGGTGCTATACCTACCAAATTAAAGCCCTTTGAGTCTAGTTTCCAACGCATCAAACCGTTTGTCATTTGGATATTTCTACAGAACATTATGGCCATTTTACCGGACCTATGCCATATGCGCGCCCAGATGTGCGACCGCGCATATAAGGGAGTTTCTGCCTTATGTGCACGACCAGATGTGCGATCACTTGACCAGGTGCGCGGCTGCACACGTAGGAGCCCTATAAATACCACCAAGGCCGAGTAGAGAGAGGGGCTAAGTCATTTCTTTGAGCTAGGTCTTGCTTATCAAGGGGGAACCCATCCTATACTTCCCTACCATGAACCAAGGTAATGTTTTTGGAGTAATTTTGAGTTGATTACTACTCCTAAATACTTATATTAACTAGGATTAATCTTGAAGATCCATAGATTTCCAATCAAATCCCCAAATTGGTCAAGAACACTACAAGTTGTAATTTTCAAGAATCTCACTACAAGAGGTATGTCTACCATCTCTAACTACTCTATGGTGATTATTTATATATGAAATATATGTTAGGACTTATTGGATGGTGATTTGAAGCCATAAGTGCCTAACATGGGTTGTGTTGGAGTTGTAGAGATTGTAAAATGGTCTAATTAATGAGATTGATGGTTTGGGTGTGAATTGTTGGGCATGCGTGTACTAATGGAAGTTTTGGATGGCTTAGCGACGATGGTAAGGTGAATCATTGGTATGGAAGGTATTTGTTAGGTGAAGAAATTCCATTGAAGGAGGTTGTTGAAATATATATTCACGTTAGATGTTTGATAAAAAGTCTAAATGACTTTAAGTATAGAAATCATAATAATGTTGGTACAAATGACTTCAAGTATGTTGGCTAAACTACTCTCTTAGAATTGAATAACATGATGTTTCCGCAAGTTTCAAGTATGGTTGACTCAAGTTCCTAATAAATTCGACTATTTCAAATGAACCTTATGTCGAAAGATATTTATATATATATATATATATATATATATGTGTGTGTGTGTGTGTGTGTGTGTGTGTGTGTGTGTGTGCGCGTGTGTATTCAAAATGTGTTTCAGATGCTCTTATCATATTATGTTATCGTTCGGGACCGTGATCAAAGTATGATATGTGTATTAAAATGTTATGACTCTTAGTCGTGTTTCAAATGAAAGTCCATTATGCTTAACTTGGAAAGAATACTCCATGCATCCAAAACTCCTATTGCTCATGTATATACTTAAGACCTTGATTTCAAATACTAATATTGTTGATAATCTATAAAGATTCTTGAAATTGATAGAAGTGAGTTGAAATTGTGTATTGCCCTTTTTGGGAAAAGTATTTCAATAATAAATGGTGTGTTACTCCTCTATGATTTTAACTTGCGCTTCGATTGCCAATCATTTTACTCTATTTCTTGGAAATAAATCTATTGTGTTTAAAGTGTTCAATTCTAATGAACTTAAAGTTGTGATTTAAAAAATATTATATATGTTGATATTAATGATGATGATACATGGGAGTAAAGAAATGGAAGTGTGGAACATGAAATACGGCCACCGTGCCATGAATAAAGAAACTTGTGAATGGCCAAAAGAGCCAAGGAAATACTGTTGTTTTGAGTGGTTGAAAATACTAATTAAGATTTATACAATGTGAAAGACGATGAGTTGAATACATTTGTATTTATGTTACCTTGTGTGCAAAAACAAAAACAATAATTTTTGGGAGTATCATTAGCGAACCGAGGAAGGGAGGTTCATATGGCCCATGCCCAAAACTACACGTGCCGTGGTAGGGGTGGATTGTGGTCTATTGTGATTATTCCCCTTATTTGGAATGAGATTTATATTAGTTGTGAATTGGAAAGTCAACCCACATGGCATATGTGGGAAGTTGGCCTAGCCGATCGGGTGGAGATCGGACGCCATCCTGCGCACATGGTGGTACTACTATTGGTAACACCTTTTTTCGCTACACATGTCAAACCACATTGTCTGTGGGGAGATGGACTAGTCGATCGGGTGTGATATGACTCCGTGATAAAAACACGGTGCTAATGATCTCCAAACCAAAATATATATTATTTTTGTATTTTGAAAATTGTTATGTTTTAACTTAGCACTTGGATATCATTGATTGTTACTTGTTGATTCCATGATGTTTCCCCTTCTTTCATTGGCATTCAATTTCGTAACAGAACATTTAGCTTTACATACAAGTACTATTCCATATGTACTAACTTTTCTTTTGCCGGGGGCGCTACATCTTCAATGGATGCAGGTAGTTCATCAGCGGACGGTCTTGATCCTCGTTAGCAGTTACACTATACTCAGTAGGTTTTGGTGAGCCCTACTCTATTCTAGGCTTTATGTGATTTGACGTTGTATTTTGTGCTTTGAGGTATAGCCGAGGCCTTATCGCCGGCACTTACATTCTACTCTTCTGTTGTACTTAGAGGCTCCGTAGACATAGTGTGGGTGGTGTTTCATGTTTGGAGTTGAACTAGAAGTGTTGGTATTTTGGCAAACATGTTTTTCATCAAATCTAAAAACTTTTAATATTTTGGAAATCGTAAATGAATCTCCTTTGACTAATGGAAAAACCATATGGAACACTTGACTCTTCTCTTGTTAAAGGGCAAGGTTGTATAGAAGGCTTCTTTGAGGCTTGATTAACCGGGGTATCTCAGTTGAGCACCGGTCGTGGTCCCCGAGGTTGGAGCGTGACAAGCTTGTTACCAGAGCCTAAGGTTTTAAAGTGTCATAGGATGTCTCGTAGACCTGTCTAGTAGAGTCCTTCTTATCGGTGTGTTGTCGACCACATCTAAAATTAGGAGGGTACTTGGTCATTTAGGAATGTCACCCTTCTTTGATACTCCAGATCGTGCGAGAAAGCTCAAGATAAAAAGTTAATTTCCTCGTTATGTCTCATTTTCCATACGAGTAATCCACGAGTTCGAAGCAGCAAGGAGGGAATGACCTCGTCGGAGAATCTGGGGGAGATTGTGCAAGAGTTCATTGGGTGAATGTGTCAAGCCGTGGAGGGATTGGAAGAACTTGTTACTGAGGGAAGTACCCCCGTTCCTACCAATGTCACCACACCACCGGATCGTGTGGTGAGAGCATTTAAGAAACGAAAGAGGGTTGCTTGTACTAATAAACCAGATTGTTTGATTTGCAAGAAACATCACTTGGGAACATGTTGATTGACTCTTGAAATATGTTATGGTTGTGGAAAGAGGGGGAATAAGAAGAGCAAATGCCCTAGTTTGGTACCCCCACCCCGGTCTGCCCGATATGTGGGAAGGAACATTTGGATTCATGTAGTGAATATGCGCAGTAGCATGTTAGGGGTGGAAGATTTGGCAAATTCCAAAGGCCCACACTGCAAGCCGGTAGAGAGATTGATACTTCCGCAATGGAGGCTTGGAGGGAGGATAAGGGGGAACCTTATGGTGTAAGCAAAAAGTGTGAATATCAGGTTAGTGGGGCGAGTCAGTTTAGCAGACCTCATCCCTGTTGTGTGAAATGTGGGAGATGCCATTTGGGAGTATGTCACTATGGTACCAATGTATGCTACGGGTGTGTTATAAGGGGTCACATTCAGAGAGATTGTTGTTCGTCTTGTAGATCATGGCAGGGATGTGGCACAACCAACCGGTTCTGCAGCTATTACATCCACAACGCCTCCCCCAGCCGAAGGCACTATAGCAGTTGCAAGGCGTGGAGCAGCTAGGGTGGTATCAAGAGCTCGGGAGTGCCCAACAAGTTTTATGCTATGAGGAGGCAGTTGGTGGCTTCTCCATATGTGGTTACATGTATATTAATTGTCCAATCTCAAGATGTATATGCTCTTATTAACCCCAGTTCCACTTTGTCATATATCATTCCTTATGTTGCTATGGAATTTGGGATAGAACCGGAACAACTTTATGAGACGTTATTTGTATCCACTCTTTTAGCGCGACATATCATTTATGAAGCCTCTTTATCACAATTATCTTACTTGAAACCTCTTGAGGAATTGATTTCTATAATGATTTCTTTGAATTGAGTCACAGGCCCATGTTAATAATTCCAACCTGCTTCCCTAAATTCTCCACAAGGGACTATACCTATTGAATTCCTTAGAGAACCTTCTAATCCAAATGGATAATGTCTACTCCCTTGTGCTTATGCATGCAGCGTGGTAAAGTTTACCTATGTGGTATCAAGTACAATGTAAAGCAACCCAATGTTGAGATCCTTCTTGAGCTACTCTCTCTTTCCTGTGCATGTGACACCTATGGTTTGAATAGTCACTTTGCTCCCTTTGTGAATATAGTCATAGATCTTTTTCACTATCCAAGTAACATAAAAGCATATCTCAGCACCTATTATATGAGTACATGTCAAGTGAGAGGGTCAATTGTCTGCATAAAGTTACTCTAAAACTTGGGAACCTCACAAATTCATCATAAGAATATCCATTGTTTGCCCATCTTAGTATGACTTTTATGGCCACTAAGGACATTCCGCATTAAGTAGCTCACTTTGTTCCTAGTATTGTAGTTTCCCATGACGTAGCCTGGCATTGCAGTTTGGGAGTTATTATAGCAAAAATATGTCCAGCTCATAACAAATGTTCATTTTCTCTTTAAACCTCTGCAACATGTACTGACTGTGTTCCTTAGTTAGTAAATCATGAAGTATGTCATTGTCCTGTGTGTATGGTTTACTACCCTTAATGTACCACATCCCTGGGTGGATAAGAGTTATTTGTTTTTTTCCTCGGAGCATCATATTACCCATTAGAACCTTTCTAACCAATGCATGATTTAACCCCAATATTAAGATGTCCTAGGTACATGGTCTCACTCGTGAAAGGTTGGAATTAGATATTCCAGATTATAAGGCACCTATCATGAACATATTTAGTTTAAGGGTCAAGTTTATCGTATCTCTAGTCCTCTCATATAGGATCAACCATCGGGAAGGAATAAGTTGTCGTAATAATAATCCTACTACTGACCAACCTCTTTTTCAGCCGGGTAGGTTTGGGGCGTAGTTTTCTTGTGTAAAATACTGTCAAGGGGGTAACGCAACTTCATGTATTTTTGAAATTACTAACACATTCATGGTGCAAGAATCTTCTCGTTTTGTGCTAAACGGATTATTCCTACACTCAAGGAGGCACCTTGTGTCACGTACTTGACTATTTTTCCTTAGAGCTTACTATTGTCGGGTAAGGCACATATGGAATGGAACAATTATTACTATCCCTTGAATAAATTGTCTCCTTCAAAGAATAACTGATGCTAACGACTCACCTCTTTTACATCGTAGGATCATGTACATGGTTTCCATATTATCTGTGTGTACAACTTAACTCTATGCCTCATTTGTCGAATCAATGATGACATCACAATAATTAATCATGTTAGCACTATTGTTAGTAACCTTCACATCCCTTAGGATATAACCTCCAGTAATGCCCTGCTCGGCACATTGATGAATTCCTGAACAATTCCAGCTCAATTTCGAACCCCGTTGTTCCTCCTTGTATTAAATCTACCGATAGTAGTGGGTCCAGCCTGTCAAAGAGAAAGTATCATTCCATGATCGAACCTATTGGGTAGGAAATCTATGGTCATATTCATTCTATCACATCCTAGAATAATGGTTGAAGGTCGCCAAGGGTTTAGTTTGTGTCACACCCCAAACTTGGGGAGCGCGACCGGCGCTCAACCGAGTGAACTCGGCCGAGCAAGCCTGTTAGATTTCCTTCTGTCCAAACTCATCCATGAATAAAGAGGAGATGTAATCCATTAATCAAACATTGAAAAGATTTCATTAGCAACTCCCATTTCATTTCCATTTTGCAACATCATTCATAATTTCCAAAATATTACTAGTTTATAGGATTAATGAAAAACATGATTTCCAACTACCAACATTTCTAATTCAATTCCCCACATTAAATACCACCCACAACTTTTAGCCGGCCCGGCTATACCTCAACTACAAAGTACATGAGAAACAAAAGATACATGACACCGAAATAAAATGGGGCTCACCAAGTCAGCTGAAGAGAGTGTACCGCTATCACTGATGTATACCGCCTGTTGTAGAACCACCTGCATCCATTAAAGATGCAGCGCCCACGGCAAAAGGGACGTTAGTACCATCGAATAGCACTAGTATGTATAGCTAAAAGTCCTCTTTCAAAATAGAATGCCCATATAAGAAAAGGCAACACATAGAAATAGCAAGTCACAATCAACAATATCCAAATGTCCAGTTAAAACATAATAATTTTCAAAATACGAACTTCGTATACAATTTTTTGTTGGGAGATCATTAGAACCAATATACCACTATTCACAATACCATCGTTCACAATACCAATGTTCATAATACCAATGTTCACAATACCAATACCACCATACTTTTAGCACGGAGTCCGATCACGACTCGATCGGCTAGGACATCTCATTAGAGACATCAACCACAATCACTCTCAATACCAATACCACTGTACTTTTAGCACGGAGTCCGATCACGACCCGATCGGCTAGGCCACCTCATTAGAGACATCAACCACAATCACAATTTCAATAACAATTTCCTGCACAATCACCACCATGTGTGAGACATGGTGTCCGATCACGACCCGATCGGCTAGGCCGTCTCATTTAAGACATCAACCACAATCACAATTACAATTACAATTTCCAGCACAATCACCACCATGTGTGAGACATGGTGTCCAATCACGACCCGATCGACTAGGCCGTCTCACCATAATACCGTGTGGATCGACATCATCCTTTTCAATCAATCATCGCATCTCAATTAAGGGGAATAATTTTATCACATCAATCTCATTCCAAATAAGGGGAATAATTACAATACATTCCTACACTGACACGTGTAGTTTCGGGGTTAGGTAATTTCAACCTACCCTTCCTCGGTGACTATCGATACTCCCAAAAATATTTTTGATTTGCTTACAAAAGAAACAACAATACAAATATATTTACCTCATAACCTTTCACACCGTATATAGCCTCATTGGCACTTTCAACATCATTATTTCATTGGCTCTCTTGGCCATACATATGATTCTTCATTCTTTGCACAATGACCGTATTTCATATTCAACACTTTCATTTCTTCCCTTTCATGGATCATCATCATAAATATCAACAAATAGAACATTCCAAAAATCACAAATTTAGGTTCATTAGTAATGAAGGCTTTAAACACAATGGATTTCTTTCCAAGAAAATGGAGTAAAATGATAGGCAATCGAAGCACAAGTTAAAATCATAAACAAGTAACACATCATTTATTCTTGAAATACTTTTCCCCAAAAAGGGCAATACACCATTTCAACTCCTGAATATATAAGAGTTCAAAACACATTGGAAATACTTACAAAGCATAGCATTAGATAAAATAGCCACATTTGGGCATGACTTGAGTGCATAAGCTTTTAGGCAAATCTATTTTCGAAGTCAATTCAGAATAGTTAAATCAAAGCTCATTTCATAACCTTTCTCACATCATTTCATTTCATTGGCACCACTAGCCTCAAGTATAACTTTCATTCTTGGCACGGTGGCCACAATTATCACCAACTCACTTCATTCACTTTCGAGCATCTTTATGCATTATCAACAACAATTCATTTCCAATCAAGACTTTAGGTATACATATGAGAAATTAAGGGTCTTAAACATATAGAGTTTTTCTCACACAATTTCGCATACTAGCTTTCATTTGAAACATGACTTAGAGCCATAACATTTTAATAAGCAACCCATACTTTGAAACTTACAGGAAAATTATGGAATTCGATTCTAAGAGAGAAAGTTTCGCCAACATACCTAACTTTGAGATTTCCTTAAATTACTACAATGTTCCGGAAATTGTAGCAAGCCCAATCTATTTCGAGACATAACAAAATTGAACATAAATTAGGAAGATATTCATGGTTTCAGCTCATTTGAGCATTTTATCAAACACTGGGTGTGCAAATTTGGGTACAAGGTTCTTCTACAAGATTTCCTTATTAGTACAAGCATTTATAAACAATACTCTTACACCCAAGAATCATACTCTCCATCACCAATCTTTTACCCCAAACTCGAAATTAAAGACTAGGACATGGAACCTTACCTCTTAGATGAAGAGCTTGTGATTAGCTTCCTTGATTCTTAGAGATTGGTGCAAGATTGGATGAGTAGAATGTTAGGTTTACTCCTTCTCTCTCTGAAATGCTCTTACATCTCTCTAAACTATCAGGTTTTAGCTCAAGAAATGACTTAACCCCTCTCTCTACCCAGCCTTGGGGGTATTAAATGAGCTCCTATGTGCACGGCCGTGCACCTGGGCAAGTGGCCGCGCATCTGGCCGTGCACCTGAGGCAGAAACTCTCAAATATTCGCGGCTGCGCATCTGAGCGTGAATATGACAAAGGTCTAGTAAAATGGCCATAACATTCTGTAACAATATCCAAATGATGAACGGTTTGATGCGTTGCAAACAAGACGCAAAGGGCTTTAATTCGATAGGTAGATCACCACCTAAGTGATTATATTGAGGGAGGTCTATTCATTTTAAGTCGGGTATTGTGCCAATTGAAACATCCTTTCTACTTAATGTATCTAACTTGTTCCACACAAGTTCTTGCCATTCACAAAACTCCTTAGTATGTTCCAACACACCTTAAACATACATTATCAATTCAATATTATGTGGCTCTATCCCATAGGTCTCCTTTAATACTCAAATACGTTATTCCCAAATACCGTTGGCGCACTTTAAAATCTTAGATCATTAGGAAATGTTTTCGGGGCCTTACATTCTCCCCCACGTAGGATCCTTCGTCCTCGAATGACAAGTAGAGTCCATCCCCAAAAACTTAACATAAATCATTTCATCTTCCACACATCATAAGCTCCCAAATTTGACTAACTCCCAAATTGTGTTTTCAATAATTTCGGCAGAGTCTCCTCTGCAATTGGGCCTAACCACCTGCTAGATGACCACCAAAACAACTCCTAACAACACATCCACATCTCAACAAAGTATCACAATATATATCAACAACATGGATCTCAACATTAAGGGCATTATATTAACAAGAGTGATATCTGGACATGAGCTACACATATTAAAATCATAACACACATATAAAGTGCCTTTCGATTCGAAATCATTTGCATATACACTCAAGTGAGAACATTTTATTTCCTTAACACTTTTGGACCTCAAGGTGGCCTCCTCGACTTATAGACCTTGTCATAACACATTAACAGAGGTAATCTCAACTCTTAGACTTATCTAACAATGATGGCAAATAGATACCCCTCATAATCCAACTATCCATTAACTTCACATTCACTAGCTTTCAACAGAACGATAGAAAAGGATAAATAATTACCTTCATAGACGTAGACACATGATACACCGGGTACACGGAGGACAATAATAGGGGAAACATCATGCTCATAGTTTGGCCTATTTCCTTTAAGATTTCATAAGGCCTAATGTGACTACACATACTTTACCTTCCTTAACAATTCACATAGCATCCTTATGGGGAATATATTGAGAATAACCTGTTTACTTTCTTCAAATCTAAATCTCTACGCCGAACAGCCAAACTAAACCTTTAGCGACCTCCAACAATTAGTCTAATATGTGCTAGCTTGAATATGACTATAATATTTCCTATCAAATATATTTGATCACGGGATGACGCTTCTTCTTTGACATGTGACATATGGGAGGCATAATCGGAAGGATAAAGACATTAGCGCCAGTTATTCTTGAAAGACTATTATTCATGAAATGGATAACAACAATTGTTTCATTCCATATGTGCCTTGTTTGGCAATAGTAGGCCTCAAAGAGAAATAGCCAAGTACGTGACACCAGTAGTCTCCTAGAGTGTAGGAAAATCAGTTTAACTTGAAATGAGAATATTTTGGAACCTCGAATGTGATATGGGTTTCAAAATGCATGAAATTGCATTATGCTCTTAACATTAACTGACATAGGGAATCTATGTCACAAGCCCATGGGGATGAAAAAGAAGTTGAACACTTGTTAGATCATTATCATTCTCACAACTTAGCATTTGCTAATAGTTGATCCTATATGAGAGGATTAGAGATATGATGAATTTGTCTTTCAAAATCAATATATTCATAATATGTGCTCTTATGTTACTAAACACTGAAAAGGATTATTATAATATTCACAAAGGAGCAAAGTGATTGTTCAAACCATATGAGTCACGTGCACATGAGAAAGAGACTAGTTCAAGAAAGATCTCGACACTAGGTTGACTTACATTGGATTTGGTACCACATAGGTAAAATTTCCATTCGAATCAAAATGTTCTATAAAATTTCATCAGGTATAGTCCCTTGTTGAGAATTTATGGAAGCAAGTGGGAAATATTAACCTAGGGTTATAACTCATTCCAAGGAAATCATTATAGAACTCAATTCCTCAAGAGGTCGTGAATAAGAGAATTGTGATCAAGAGGCTTCACGAATAATGTGTCTCGTTCAAATAGTAGGTACATGCAATGTTTTTTGATTCAACGTCTTGTTAATACTGTGTTTATGAAGGCTGTTCAATATGGATGTACCTATACAACAAGGAAACATTATGCGTGTTCATAATGATGTACTAAGGAGTGACTTACTTGATGACTTTAGGTTGACGGAGCAGTGCCTTAACTGATGTCCCTCGACTCCACATCCGTAACATACATTGGTACCATAGTTACATACCCCTGAATGACATCTCCTACACTTCACACAATGAGGATGAGGTCTGTTAAACTGACTTGCCCCACCGACTTGATATTTACCCTTTTTGCATACATCATAATCATTCCCCTATCCTTCGTCCAGGACCCCATGATGGGATTAACAATCTTTGCAACAGCTTGTTGTATGGACTTGTGGAATTGCCCAAATCTATCCCTAACATGCTTCTGAGCATACTCATAGCATGACGCAAAATGTTCCCGCCTGTATATCGGGTAGACGGGGACGGGTGTACTCAACCTAAGGGAATTTGTTCTTCTTGTGCCCCTTCTTTCCACAACCATAACATGCTCCAAGAATCATCCAACATAAACCCGAGTGGCTCTTCCTTCATATCAAATATTTTGGCTCATTGATGCCAATAATGCCTTTTCATTTCTTAGGTGCTCTCACCACATATTCCTGTGGCGCGGTAACATTAATAGGAACAACGACACTTTCCCTAGCAACTGGTTCTTTCAGTACCTCCTCGCTGCCTCTAACCCTTGGGTTACTCATATAGAAAATAAGACATGACGAGAAATTTAGCTTCCTACCTTGAACTCTATCGCACGATCTGGAATATCAAAGAAGTGTGAAATTCCTAAATATCCAAGTAGCCTCCTCATTATAGATGTGGTCGACAACACACCGATAAGAAGGACTCTACTTGACACGAAGTACTTTACTAGACACGGCTCCGAGACATCCTAGGAAACTTTAAAACCTTAGGCTCTGATACCAAGTTTGTCACGCCCAAAACTCTGGGAGCGTGACAGGCGCTCAACCGAGTGAACCCGGCCGAGAATCCTGTTAGATTTCCTTCTACCCAAACTCATCCACGAATAAAGAGGAGATGTACTCCATTAATCAAACATTGAAAAGATTTCATTAGAAACTCCCATTTCATTTCCATTAGCAACTTTATTCATAATTTCCAAAATATTACGAGTTTATAGGATTAATTAAAAACATGATTTCAAAATACCAACATCTCTAATTCAATTCCCCACATTAAATACCACCCACAACTTGTCTACGGAGCCTCTAAGTACAACAAAAGAACAAATATGAAAATGCCGGCAACAAGGCCCCGGTTATACCCCAACCACAAAGTACATGAAAAATAAAAGATACATGACCCCGAAATGAAGTGTGGCTCACCAAGTCATCTGAAGAGAGTGTACTGCTATCACTGATCAATACCGCCTCCTATAGAACCACCTGCATCCATTAAACATGCAGCGCCCCCGGCAAAAGGGACGTTAGTACCGTCGAAATGCACCTATATGTATAGCTAAAAGTACTATTTCAAAATAGAATGCCCATATAAGAAAAGGCAACACATGGAAACAACAAGTCACAATCAACAATATCCAAATGTCCAGTTAAAATATAATAATTTTCTAAATACGAACTTCATATACAACTTTTGGTTGGGAGATCATTAGAACCGATATACCATTGTTCACAATACCATCGTTCACAATATCAATATTTACAATACCAATGTTCACAATACCAATACCACCATACTTTTAGCATGCAGTCCGATCATGACCCGATCGGCTAGGCTATCTCATTAGAGACATCAACCACAATCACTCTCAATACTAATACCACCAAACATTTATCACGAAATCCGATCACGACCCGATCGTCTAGGCCATCTCAATAGAGACATCACCACAATCACAAATTCAATTACAAATTCTAGCACAATCACCACTATGTGTGCGACACAGTGACCGATCACGACCCGATCGGCTAGGCCATCTCATTTGAGGCATCAACCACAATCTCAATTACAATTACAATTTCAACCACAATCACCACCATGTGTGCGGCATGGTGTTCGATCAGGACCCGATCGGCTAGGCCATCTCAACACAATATCATGTGGATCGACATCATCCTTTTCTATCAATCATCTCATCTCAATTAAGTGGAATATTTTATCACATCATCTCATCCCAAATAAGGGGAATAATTACAATCCATTCCTACACCGACATGTGTAGTTTAGGGGTTAGGTAATTTTAACCTACCCTTCCTCGGTGACTATCGATACTCCCACAAATAGTTTTGATTTGCTTACAAAGGAAACACTATAAAATGCATTTACCTCATAAAATTTCATACCGTATATAGCCTCATTAGCACTTTCAACATCATTATTTCATTTTCTCTCTTGGCCATACATATGATTCTTCATTCTTGGCACAATTACCGTATTTCATATTCCACACTTTCATTTCTTCCCTTTCACGGATCATCATCATAAATATCAACAAATAAAATATTCTGGAAATCACAACTTTAGGTTCATTAGTAATGAAGGCTTTAAACACAATGGATTTCTTTCCAAAAAAATGTCACGCCCTAACCTTGGGAAGCATGACCGGCACTAAACCGAGTGAACCCGATTGAGCAAGCCTGTCAGATACTTTCTACCCAACTCACCCATGATCTAGAAAAGACATGATATCATTAATTAAACAGTAGGAAGTTCATACATACAACATTAAACCGTTTCATTAGTTACTGCACTATTAAGTCTCAAAATACACAACATAACTTGTCTGACTTTTCTACACCCATGTACAACCCACATAGTGTCTATAGAGCCTCTAAAAGATACAAAAGAGTATATGATAGTGCCGGCGACAAGGCCCCGGCTATACCTTGAGACGTGATAATAATATGAACAAAGATACAAAACGTGACCCTAGGATGAGGTGGGGCTCACCAAGTCTGCTGGGAAGAGGATGCGCCACTATCGTTGATCAACACTGCCTGCTACGTAATCACCTGCATCCATTTAAAGATGCAGCGCCCCCAGCAAAAGGGACGTTAGTACCGCCGAATAACACTAGTATGTATAGCTAAACACCATCTCAATAGAATGAATAAAAATACAAGAGTAATAATTAAGAATTCAATAAGAGCTTCAAATAATATTAAAACATCAAGTTAAAGATCACATAAGTTTACAACTCAATTTCCATGTTATTAGGTTGGGTGATCTTTAGAGCTGATATACCCTAATTCACAATGCCACTGTATTCTTACACGGAATTCGATCACAACTCGATCGGCTAGGTTGTCTCATTTGAGACATCAACCATTACCATAATTTAATCATAAGTTCCAGCACAGTACCACCATGTGTGCGGCATGGCGTCTGATCATGGCCCGATCGGCTAGGCCGTCTCACCTTAGACATTATCTTTTTCAGTTTGTAATTTCCAGCACAGTTACCACCATGAATGCAGCATGGCATCCGATCACAGCCCGATCGGCTAGGCCATCTTACCCAAGACATTACCTTTTCAGTCAATCATCTAACATCATACTTCTTTCATATACTTTCCATTCATTGGCACTAGTGGCAAAAAGTTTAAAGTCATTCATGGCTCTTGGCCGTATTTCATAATTCCAGTTCCCTTTTCCACATTCAAACATCATTATCATTATCAACAACAATAAGGTTTCCCATTCAAGACATTAAATTCACATATGAACAACTTGGGAATCTTAGACACATAGAGGCTTTTCATACAAATTGGCATAACAACCTTTATTCGATCTTGACATGAA
This sequence comes from Nicotiana tomentosiformis, assembly GCF_000390325.3. Lineage (NCBI taxonomy): Eukaryota > Viridiplantae > Streptophyta > Magnoliopsida > Solanales > Solanaceae > Nicotiana > Nicotiana tomentosiformis. Next base: position 41,198,363 of record NC_090813.1, on the reverse strand, counting down.
GTCTTAACTTTTCTAACACATATTCCACATTTTAAACACATCCTCAAATGGCAAGATGACATGATGAAGAATTTAGAATAAACATTGAAAATACATCCTTCAACACCAACACTTTAGGAATAGCCAATTCTATAATGGTCAAGGACTTACACCAATTACATGAACACCGTGGGATTCGATTCTAAGAAGAAGGGGGTTCAGCCAACATACCTCAATTGAGCTTCTCAAACTCTAAAATGATCCGGAATTCTTAGCAACTTCAATCTATTTTAGAAATATAACAAGTTGGACCAAAATTAGGAATATGATCATGATTCTAGCTCATTTGAGCATATTAGCAAACACTAGGTGTGCATTAAGGTTTTAAGATCCTTTTGTGAAAGATTCCACCATTTCCCTACCCATTCTCTACCATTTTAGCTCACAACCTTCCCACATACTTCAAGAATACATGCATGCAAGACAACAACCCCTACACCCAATAATTGTCTCTCTAATTTTCCCATTTTTTTGTAATTTTTTGAAATTGAGAGCTAGGACATAGATTCTTATCTTTAGGATGAAGACTCCCTTGATAATCCTCAATGATTGAGCAAGAATTGATGGGTAATAGTTTGAAGGTTGCTCCCCCACTCTAAGAACTATCTCTCTCACTCTAAAATATCAGAAATGTGCTCAAAATGAGTTGTGGCTTGTGTTTTAAAGAAATAGGGTCGGGTTTAAAAACTCCAAAAATGAAGCTCCGGAACAGGTTATGCGGACGATATGCGGACCGCATAACCATTCAATTGTCATGCCCCAACCTCGAGAAGCGCGACCAAAAATGGAGTAAAATTATTTGCAATCGAAGCACAAGTTAAAATCATAAACAAGTAACACATTATTTATTGTTGAAATACTTTTCCCCAAAAAGGGAAATACACCATTTCAACTCCTGAATATATAAGAGTTCAAAACACATTGGAAATACTTACACAGCATATCATTAGATAAAATAGCCACATTTGGGCATGACTTGAGTACATAAGCTTTTAGGCAAATCTATTTTCGAAGTCAATCCGGAATAGTTAAATCAAAGCTCATTTCATAACCTTTCTCACATCATTTCATTTCATTGGCACCATTGGCCACAAGTATAACTTTCATTCTTGGCACGGTGGCCACAATTTATACCACCAACTCACTTCTTTCACTTTCGAGCATATTTATACATTATCAACAAAAAGGCATTTCCAATCAAGACTTTAGGTACACATATGAGCAATCAAGGTTCTTAAACATATCGAGTTTTTCTCACACAATTTGGCATACTATATTTCATTTGATACACGACTCAAAGCCATAACATTTTAATACGCAACCCATACTTTGAAACTTACGGGAACATTATGGAATTCGATTCTAAGAGAGAAAGTTTAGCCAACATACCTCACATTGAGCTCTTCTTATATTACTACAACGTTCCAAAAATTATAGCAATCCCAATCTATTTTGAGAAGAAACATAATTGAATACAAATTAGGAAGATATTAATGTTTTCAGCTCATTTGAGCATTTAATCAAACATTAGGTGTGAAAATTTGGCTACAAGGTTCTTCTACAAGCATGTATAAATAATACTCTTACACCCAAGAAACATACTTCCCATCACACATCGTTTACCCCAAACTCGAAATTAAAGACTAGGGTATGGAACCTTACTGTCACGCCCCAAACTCGGGGGGCGCGACCGGTGCTCAATCGAGAGAACCCGGCCGAGAAAGCCTGTTAGATTTCCTTCTACCCAAACTCATCCATGAATAAAGATGAGATGTACTCCATTAATCAAACATTGAAAAGATTTAATTAACAACTTCCTTTTCATTCCCATTTGCAGCTTCATTCATAATTTCCAAAATATTACGCGCTTATAGGATTAATGAAAAACATGATTTCCTAATACCAACACTTCTAGTTCAATTCCCAACATCAACCACAACCCACAACCTGTCCACGGAGCCTCTATGTACAATAGAAGAGTAATATGGAAATGCCGGCAATAAGGCCCCGGCTATACCTCAAAACACAGTAAATGAGAAACAAAAGATACATGACCCCAAAATGAAGTGGGGCTCACCAAGTCAGTTGAAGAGAGTATACCCCTATCACTATCGAATAGCACTTTGTATGTATAGCTAAAAATCCTCTTTCAAAATAGAATGCCCATATAATCTATACGTGGAACACATAATATAATGTAATTGAAACAACATGTACAAACAAGGACAACGAAAGTGGCACCTATTGTCTACATTAATAATATGTCTCATTAGATCGTCCTTAGTGTTGACAAATCATATTATATACTTATGCGTTTCATAGACTGTCCATAGTGTTTATTCATACAGTACACATATAATTCTCATGCACAATACACCTATGTGTTTCATAGACCGTCCACAAGATTTCATAACACAATATACCTATGTGTTTCATAGACCGGTCACAAGAGTTCATATCACAATATACCTATGCGTTTCATGGACCGTCCACAGGATTTCATAACACAATATTCCTATGTGTTTCATAGACCGTCCACAGGATTTCATAACACAATATAACTATGCGTTTCATAGGCCATCCATAGTGTTTCATAACACAATATTCTTATGCGTTTCACAGACCGTCCATAGGGTTTCATAACATAATATTCCTATGCGTTTCATAGACCGTCCATAGGGTTTCAGAACACATTATTCCTATGCGTTTCATAGACCATCCATAGGGTTTCATAACACAATATTCCTATGCATTTCATAGACCGTCCATATGGTTTCATAACAACATATTCCTATATGCTTCATAGACCGTTCATAGGGTTTCACAACACAATATTCCGATGCATTTCATAGACCGTCCATAGGGTTCATTCATTATTCTCGTTTTGGCAAATGACCACAATTTAAGTTCATACTATCGCTCACTTGTACTAGCCACAGATGATCATAGGACCTTAATGACATTATTATGTAAAGGAGCAAAAACTCATCTCATAATGTTCGCACATTGTTTCATTTCATTCGCACTATTGGCCACATATGTAATTCTCATTCTGGGCACGATGGCCACATTTAGTGTTCCATACTCACCTTTTTTTACTTTTAAAGATCACCATCAAATATCAACATATAGAATATTTCAGAAATCATATACTTCATATCCATTTGAAATGGGAACTTCAAACACAAATGGTTCCTTCTCAAAGAATGAGGCATACCAACCAACAATAGAAACACACATTAAAAACCATAAACAATCAATACACCATTTATTCTTGCAATACTCTTCCTCAGAAATGACAATGTACTCGTATCACTGATGGGCTTGATTTGAGTATAAAAGCTCTTAGGCAAATTCTATTTTGCAAGTCACTTTTAAAATAGTGGAGTCGAGGCTCATTTCATATTCTTTATTGCATCCTCTCAAATCATTTGCACTACTAGCCACAATCATAACTTAAATTCTTGGCCTGTTGGCCACACTCTATTTCTTCATTACGCTTATTTCATCTTCAAGCATCTTTAAAGATTATCAACAACAAGACACTTCCAATCAAGTCTTTAGGTACCCATATGAGCAATTATGAGTCTTAAGCATATCGAGATTTTCTCACCCAATTGGTATACTAGTTCTTATTTAATTCATAACTCAAAGACATAGCATTTTAATACACAAACCATACTTTGAACATCTATCTTTCGACATAAGGCTCATTCAGGATAATCAAATTTATAGGGAATAACCCGGAATATAGAAGTTAGGAATCTTGAGCCAATCATACTTGATCTTACGGAAACATTATGGAATTCGATTCTAAGAGAGAAAGTTTAGCCAACATACCTCACTTTGAGCTTTCCTTAAATTACTACAACATTCCGAAAATTCTAGCAATCCCAATGTATTATGAGACATAACAAAATTGAACACAAATTAGGAAGATATTCATGGTTTCAGCTCATTTGAGCATTTTATCAAACACTAGGTGTGCAAATTTGGCTACAAGGTTCTTCTACAAGATTTACTTCATTCCACAACCCAATCTTTACTTATTTTAGCTCAACAATCTTCCCACAAACCTTATTGGTACAAGCATGTATAATTAACACTCTTACACCCAAAAACCATACTCTCAATCACCCATCTTTTACCCCAAACTCGAAATTGAGGACTAGGGGTTTGAATCTTACCTCTTCAGTGAAGATCTTGTGAGATTTCCTTGTTGGATTTCAAAGCTTGAACAAGATATTGATGAACAAAACACTTCATCTACTTCCTCTCTCTAGAAAACTCTTGCTTCTATCTAAAATATCAGGTTTTAGCTGAAAAATGAGTTAACCCATCTCTCTACCTGGCCTTCGGGGTATTAAATGATCTCCTACATGCGCGGCCGCGCATCTGGCCGCGCACCTGAGGCAGAAACTCTCAAATATACGCGGCCGCGCATCTAGGCGCGCATATGACACAAGTCCAGTAAAATGGCCATAACTTTCTGTAGAAATATCCAAATGATGAATGGTTTTATGCGTTGGAAACTAGCCTCAAAGGGCTTTAATTTGATAGGTCAATCACCAGCTAAGTCGTTATATTGAGGCAGTACTATTCATTTGAATTCGAGTCTTGTGCCAATTGAAACATCCTTCCCACTTAATGTGTCAAACTTGTTCCACACAAGTTCTTGCCATTCCCAAAACTCCTTAGTATGTTCCAACACACCTTAAACAAACATTATCAATTCAAAATGATGGGGCTCTATCCCATAGGTCTCCTTTAATACTCAAATACGTTATTCCCAAATACCGTTGGCGCACTTTAAAATCTTAAATCATTAGAAAAGTTTTTTACGAGGCCTTACATTCTCCCCCCACTTAGGATCATTCATCCTCGAATGAGGAGTAGAGTCCGGCCCCAAACACTTAACATAACTCGACTCTTCTTTCAAACATTTCAATCCCCCAAATTTGACTAACTCCAAAACTTTTCAGAAATTTCGGCAGAGTCTCCCTTGTAATTGGGCCAAACCACCTGCCAGAGAATCACCAAAACCACCCTAACAACATATCCACAACTCAACAAAGCATCACCGTATATTTCAACAACATTGATCTCAACATTAAGGGCATTACATTAACAGAAGTGGTATCTAGACATGTGTTGCACATATTTAAATCATAACATATAACAAGTAGCCTTTTGCATCACAACCATTTGGTTATACAAGCATGTGAGATTACTTCCTTTACTTTGACAGAGGCAGATCTCAATTTCTGGACTTATCTAATAGGGATGACAAATAAATACCCCTCATAATCCAATTATCCATTAACTTCACATTCACTAGCTTTCACCGGAATGATAGACAAAGGATTTATAATTACCTTCATAGACGTAGACACGTGATACACCAGGTACACAAAGGACAATAATAGGGGGAACATCATACTCATAGTTAGGCCTATTTCCTTCAAGATTTCATAAGGCCTAATGTGACTGCACATACTTTACCTTCCTTAACAATTCACATAGCATTATCATGGAGAAAATATTGAGAATAACCCGTTAACTTTCTTCAACTCTAAATCTCTACGTCGAACACCCAAACTAAACATTTGGCGACCTCCAACAATTACTATAAGATGTGGTAGCATAAATATGACCATAAAAGTTCCTATCCAATATATTGTATCACGAGATGATGCTTCTTCTTCAACATGTTTAAACCTTCAACCCCCATAGGTTACTATAAATAGGAACAACGAGGTCCGAGATTGGGCTGGATGTTTTTCAAGAATCCATCAATGTGCTGAGCGGGGCATTTCAGGATGCTATATCCTAAGAGACATGAAGGTTACTACTAATAGCGCTGGCATGGTTAATAATTGTGATGACATCATTGATTTGACAAATGGGGCATAGAGTTGCCTAGTATGTATTGATAATGTGGGGACCACGTTCATGATTCTGAGATTTAAAGGAAATGAGTCATGAAAAGGGCAACAACAATTTTTTTCATTTCATGTGTGCCTTGTTCGGCAATAGTAGGCCTCAAAGTGAGATAGCCAAGTATGTGACACTAGTCGCCTCTTGGAATGTAGGAAAAATCTGTTTAACTCGAAATGAGAATTCACGAATACTGCGTCTCGTTCAAAGAGTAGTTACATGAAATATTTTGTGATTCAATGTGTTGGTTACGACCATATTTATGTAGTCTCTTCAATATGGATGCACATATACAACAAGGAAAAATAATGCGGTGTTCATAACGGTATAGAAAGGAGTGACTTACTTGATGACTTTAGGTTGACAGGACAATACCTTAACTGATGCCCTTGAATACACATCAATAACATACATTGATACCATAGTGACATACCCCTGAATGACATCTCCTACATTTCATGCCACTGGTAAGAGGTCCGCTAAGCTGACTCGCCCCACTAACCTGACTTTTACCCTTTTTGCATACATTATAAACATCACCCTTTTCCTTCCTCCAAGCCTTCATGGCGGTAGTGACAATATCTGTAGCGGTTTATTGTGTGGGCCGTTGGAATTGCCCATATCTACCACCCCTAGCACGCTGCTGAGAATACTCACAACACGACGCCAAATGTTCCCTCCCGCATATTGGGCAGACAGAGATGGGTGTGCCCAACCTAGGGCATTTGTTCTTCTTGTGCCCCCTCTTTCCACAAACATAACATATTTCAAGAGTGACCCAACATAAAACCATGTGGTGTTTCTTACAAATCAAACAATCCGGCTTATTGGAGCCGACAATCCTCTTTTATTTCTTAGGTGCCCTCAGCACATGATCCGGTGGAGCGATACATTGATATGAACAAGGAACATTCCCCTATCAATTGCTTCTTTCAATATCTCCTCATTGTCTCAAACTCGTGGGTTACTCATATGGAAAATGAGACATGACGAGGAATTTAGCTTCCTACCTTTAGCTCTATCGCACGATCTGGAGTATCAAAGAAGTGTGAAATTCCTAAATGTCCAAGTAGCATCCTCAATATAGATGTGGTCGACAACACACCGATAAGAAGGATTCTACTAGACATGGCTCCGACACATCCTAGGACACTTTAGAACCTTAGGCTCTAATACCAAGTTTCTCACCCCTCAAACTCGGGGAGCGCGACCGACGCTCAACCGAGAGAACCCGGCCGAGAAAGCCTGTTAGATTTCCTTCTATCCAAACTCATCCATGAATAAGAGGGGATGTACTCCATTAATCAAACACTCAAAGGATTTTATTAACAGCTTCCTTCTCATTCCCATTAGCAGCTTCATTCATAATTTCCAAAATATTACGAGTTTATAGGATTAATGAAAAACATGATTTCCAAATACCAACATTTCTAGTTCAATTCCCAACATCAACCACAACCCACAACCTGTCTTCGGAGCCTCTAAGTACAATAAAAGAGTAATATGGAAATGCCGGCAACAAAGCCCCAGCTATACATCAAAACACAGTACACGAGAAACAAAAAATACATGACCCCGAAAAGAAGTGGGCTCACCAAGTCAGCTGAAGAGAGTGTACCTGTATCACTTATCAATACCGCATGTTGTAGAACCACCTGCATCCATTAAAGATGTAGCGCCTCCGGCAAAAGGGACATTAGTACTATCGAATAGCACTAGTATGTATAGCTAAAAATCCTCTTTCAAAATAGAATGCCCATATGATCTATACGTGGAAAACATAATATAATGTAATTGAAACAACATGTGCAAACAAGGACAATGAAAGTGGCACCTATTGTCTACATTAACAATGTGTCTCATTAGACTGTCCTTAGTGTTCACATATCATATTATATACTAATGCGTTTCATAGACCATCCATAGTGTTTATTCAGACCGTACACCTCTACTTCTCATACACAATACACCTATGCATTTCATAGACCGTCCACAAGATTTCATAATACAATATACCTGTGCGATTCATAGACCGTCCACATAATTTCATATCATAATATACCTATGCGTTTCATGAACCGTCCCCAGGATTTCATATCACAATATACCTATGCGTTTCATGGACCGTCCACAGGATTTCATAACACAATATTCCTATGCGTTTCATAGACCGTACACAGTATTTCATAACATAATATACCTATGTGTTTTATAGACCGTCCACAGGGTTTCATAACATAATATTCCTATGCATTTCATAGACCGTCCATAAGGTTTCATATCACAATATTCCTAGGCATTTCATAGACCGTCTATGCACTTCATAGACCGTCTATAGAGTTTCATAATACAATATTCCTATGCGTTTCATAGACCGCCGATAGGATTTCATAACACAATATTCCTATGCGTTTCATAGACCGTCCATAGGGTTTCATAACACAATATTCCTATGTGTTTCATAGACCGTCCATAGGGTTTCCTAACACAATATTCCTATGCGTTTCATAGACCGTCCATAGGGTTCATTCATTATTATCGTTTTGGCAAATGACCACAATTTATGTTCATACTATCCCTTACTTGTATTAGCCACGGATGATCATAGGACCTTAACGACATTATTATGTAAAGGAGCTAAAATTCATCTCATAATGTTCACACATTCTTTCATTTCATTGGCTCTATTGGCCACATATGTAATTCTCATTCTGGGCACGATGGCCACATTTAGTGTTCCATACTCACCCTTTTCACTTTTAAAGATCACCCTCAACTATCAACATATAGAATATTTCAGAAATTATATACTTCATATCCATTTGAAATGGGAACTTCAAACACAAATGGTTCCTTCCCAAAGAATGAGGGATACCAACCAACAATAGAAACACACATGAAAAATCATAAACATTCAATACACCATTTATTCTTGCAATACTCTTCCGCAGAAATTACAATGTACAATTTCAACACATAAGTATATAGAACTTTTATCACACTGGACATATTTATAAAGCAAAGCATTAGTTAAAGCAGCCACTGATGGACTTGACATAGGTATAAAAGCTCTTAGGAAAATTCTATTTTCCAAATACTTTTAAAATAGTTCAGTCGAGGCTCATTTCATATTCTTTATCGCATCCTCTCAAATCATTTGCACTACAAGCCACAATCATAACTTAAATTCTTGGCACGTTGGCCACACTCTATTTATTCAATCCTCTTATTTCATTTTCAAGAATCTTTAAAGATTATCAACAACAAGACATTTCCAATCAAGTCTTTAGGTACACATATGAGCAATTATGAGTCTTAAGCATATCGAGTTTTTCTCACCCAATTGGTATACTAGTTATCATTTAAAACACGACTCAAAGACGTAGCATTTTAATATGAAAACCATACTTTGAACATCTATCTTTCGACACAAGGTTGATTCGGGATAATCAAATTTATAGGGAATAACCCAGAATATAGAAGTTAGGAATCTTGAGCCAATCATACTTGATCTTGTAGAAACATTATGGAATTCGATTCTGAGAGAGAAAGTTTAGCCAACATACCTCGCTTTGAGCTTTTCTTAAATTATAGAAATCCCAATCTATTTTGAGACATAACAAAATTGAAAACAAATTAGGAAGATATTTATGGTTTCATCTCATTTGAACATTTTATCAAACACTAGGTGTGCAAATTTGGCTACAAGGTTCTTCTACAAGATTTCCTTCATTTCACAACCCAATCTTTACTTATTTTAGCTCAATAATCTTCCCACAAACCTTATTGGTACAAGCATGTATACTTAACACTCTTACACCCAAAAATCATACTCCCAATCACCCATCTTTTATCCAAAACACGAAATTGAAGACTAGGGGTTTGAATCTTACCTCTTGAGTGAAGATCTTGTGAGATTTCCTTGTTGGATTTCTGTCACGCCCCAAACTCAGGGAGCGCGACCGACGCTCAACCGAGAGAACCCGGCCGAGCAAGCCTATTAGATTTCCTTCTACCCAAACTCATCCATGAATAAAGAGGAGTTGTACTCCATTAATCATTCACTGAAAAGATTTTATTAACAACTTCCTTTTTCATTCTCATTAGCAGCATCATTCATAATTTCCAAAATATTACGAGTTTATAGAATTAATGAAAAACATGATTTCCAAATACCAACATTTCTAGTTCAATTCCCAACTTCAACCACAACCCATAACCTATCTATGGAGGCTTTAAATACAATAGAAGAGTAATATGGAAATGCCAGCAACAAGGCCCCGGCTATAACTCAAAACACAGTACATGAGAAACAAAAGATACATGACCCCGAAATGAAGTAGGGCTCACCAAATCAACTGAAAAGAGTGCACTACTATCACTGATCAATGTCGCTTGCTGTAGAACCACATTCATCCATAAAAGATGCAGCGCCCCCGGCAAAAGGGACGTTAGTACTGTCGAATAGCACTAGTATGCATAGCTAAAAGTCCTCTTTCAAAATAGAATGCCCATATAAGAAAAGGCAACACATAGAAACAGCAAGTTGTAATCAACAATATCCAAAGGTTCAGTTAAAACATAATAATTTCTAAAATACGAACTTCATATACAATCTTGGTTGGGAGACCATTAGCACCGATATACTACCGTCTTTGTTAGCACGGAGTCCGATCATGCCAGATCGGGTAGGCCATCTCCCCACGAACAATGTGGTTTGACATGTGATGTGAAAGAAAGTTGTTACCAAGAGTAGTACCACCATATGCGCAATATGGCGTCTGATCTCCACCCGATCAGCTAGGCCGCCTTCCCACATATGTCGTGCGGGTTGACTTTTCCAATCCACAAAGGTTCCAGATTCATCCCAATTAAAGGGAATAATATCACAATTTCCCAAATGTTCCAATTTCATCCCAAATAAGGGGAATAATTACAATCCACCCCTACACCGGCACGTGTAGTTTCAGGTGTGGGCCTTATGATCCACCCTTCATCGGTTTTGCTAATAATGCTCCCAAAAACATTTTTTATTTGATTTGCAAACAGAAATATCATAAATACAATTGTACTGACCTCAACATCTTTCACATTGTGTCATTTGTATTCCCAGTCATTCACACCGACAATATTTCCTTGGCTCATTAGGCCGATGACGGTATTTCATATTCCACACTTTCACCTCTTTCAATTTCAAAGATCACCATCAAGTATCAACATATAGGATATTTCAGAAATCATATACTTCTAATCTATTTGAAATGGAAACTTCAAACACAAATGGTTTCTTCCCAAAGAATGAGGCATACTATCCAACAATAAAAACACACATGAAAATCATAAACAATCAATACACCATTTATTCTTACAATGCTCTTCCCTAGCAATGACAATGTACCAGTTCAACACATGAGTATATAGAACTGGAATCACACCATATATATTTATAAAGCAAAGCATTAGTTAAAGCAACCACTAATGGGCATGAATTGAGTACAAAAGCTTTTATGTAATTCTATCTTCTAAGTCATTTTTAAACAATTGAGTTGAGGCTCATTTCATATTCTTTATCACATCTTCTAAAATCATTTGCACTACTAGACACAATCATAACTTAAATTCTTGGCACATTGGCCACACTCTATATCCCCAATTAACTTATTTCACTTCCAGCCATCTTTATAGATTATCACCAATAAGACATTTCAAAATCAAGACTTTAGGTACACATATGAGCAATTAAGAGTCTTAAGAATATTGAGATTTTCTCACACAATTTGGCATACTATCTTCCATTGAAACATGACTCAAAGCCATAACCTTTTAATATGCAACCCATACTTTGAAACTTACGGAAACATTATGGAATTCAATTCCAAGAGAGAAAGTTTAGCCAACATACCTCAATCGAACTTCCTTAACTCTAGAATGATCCAGAATTCTTAGCAATCCAGATCTATTTTGAGACATAACAAAATTGAACCATAGTTAGGAAGATATTCATGGTCTCAGCTCATTTGAGCAATTTATCACACACTAGGTGTGCAAATTTAACCACCAGGTTCTTCTACAAGATTTCCTTCACTCCACAACCCAATCCTTACTTATTTTAGCTTAACAATCTTCCCACAATTCTTATTGGTACATGCATGTATAAATAATAATCTCATACCCATGAATCATACTCCTAATCAACCATCTTCTACCCAAATTCGGAATTGAAAACTAGGGTATGGAACCTTACCTCTTAGATGAAGAACATGTGGGTTTTCCTTGTTAATCTTCCAAGATTTGAGAAAGACTTGATGAATAATTAGCCTAGGGTTTCCTCTCTCTCTAAAACACTCTCCCTTCTTTCTAAAACATCAGAATTTTTGCTCAAAAATTACCCTTTGCGTGTATTTCACAAAGTAGGGTCGGGTTGTAAGAACCAAAAAATGGAGCTCAAAAAATGGTTCTGCGGTCGCATCTGCGGCCGCATAATGGATATGCGGACCGCATATCGGTCGCATAATTATAGACCAAAACGATCAAAAATCTGTCCGTGAATGCGATCACTATGCGGTCCGCATAACTGTTATGTGATCGCATAATGCGCCGCATAACAGTTATGCTGTCGCATAGTCGATCGCATAATTGCCCCCAGACTGGCCCTTCTCCTGCTCACTTCTGTGGCCATTATGCGGCCCGCAGAGTGGTTCTGCGGTCGCATAATGGACCTCAGAGATGCGTTTTTCCGCCAAAAATTTTCCTTTACTTTCCGGTGCATTGTCCAACCTAAGCCTACTCCGGCACCACGAAACCTTGAATTCACTTGCAAAATTTATGGGACTTTACACTGAAATACTTCAAAATTTTCCGCAGTGTTACATTCTCCCCCGCTTAGGATCATTCGTCCTCGAATGAGGGTAAAAATCCGTCATTAGCATTTAATGTGGTTCAACTGTTGGTTCACACACACCAGTAGTTTCAAAATTTGGCTAACTCCCTAAATTTCCAAAAATTTTGCCAGAGTGTCCCCTGTAACTAGGCCTATCCACCTGCCAAAGTAACACCAAAACAATTCCTAACAACACATCCACAACTTGACAAAACATCACCATGTATAACAACGTCACTAATCTCATCATTACAGGCATTATACTATCAAGAGTGGTATCTGGACATGAGTTGTACATATTTAAATCATAACACACAGAATTACCTTTCAAATCACAATCATTTAACTATACACTCAAGTGGGAACATTTTATTTCCTTAACACTTTTGCCCCTCTATATGGTCTCCTCGACTTACAGACTTCACCATAATATATTAATGGAGACAATCTCAACTCTCGGACTTTTCTAACAAGGATAGCAAATAGTTGCTCCTCACAATCCCATTATCCCTTATCTTCGCCTTATTAGACATAGACACATGAAACACCGGGTACACGGAGAACAATAATAGGGAAACATCATACTCATAGTTTAGCCTATTTCCTTTCAAAATTTCATAAGGCCTAATGTGACTTCACATACTTTACCTTTATTAACAATTCACATAGCATCCTCATGCAGAAAATATTGAGAACAACCCATTCACTTTCTTCAACTCTAAATCTCCACGCCGAACACCCAAACTAAACCTTTGGCAACCTCCAACAATTTCTCTAAGATGCTATCTTGAATATGACCATAAAATATCCTATCCCATATATTTGATCACGGGATGATGATTCTTGTTTGACATGCCTGAACCTACAATACTCGATATATTTGCAACAAACAGGAACAACGAGGTTTGAGATTTCACTGGAATTATTCAAGAATCAATCTACGTGCTGAGCACGGCATTTTAGGAGGTTATATCCTAAGAGACATGAAGGTCACCACCAATAGCGATGACATGGTGATTCGTTGTGGTGACATCATCGGTTTAACAAACGAGTCATAGAGTTGCCTAGTAAGCATTGATAACATAGGGAAAATGTTCATGATTTTTAGATTTAAAAGAAATGAGTCATCAAAAGGACATCAACAATTGTTTCATTCCATTCGTGCCTTATTTGGCAATAGTAAGCCTCAAAGAGAGCTAACACTTATGTGACACCAGTCACCTCTTGGTATGTAGGGAAAATGAGTTTAACTCGAAATGGGAATATTCTAGCACCCTGAATATGATATGGGTTTCAAGATACACAAAGTTGCATTACACTCTTAACAGTAACTAGCACAAGGAATCTATGCCACAAGCTTACGAGGATGAAAAGAAGTTGAACACTTGTGAGATTATTATCATTCCCACAACTTAATCTTTGCCAATATTTGATCCTATGCGAGAGGACTAGAGATATGACAAATTTGTCTTTCAATTCAATATGCTCATCATAAGGCTACTTAACTTTCAATCTCACACAAGTGGAATCATGTAGCTAGGACATCTTAATGTTGGGATGAAATCATGTATTAGTTAGAGAGAATGAACACTTTGCCGTGAGTTTGACATGTTTTTGCCATAACAACTCTCAAGTTGCCATATCAGGCCAATTCACGGGCAACCACAATACTGGGAACAAGGTGAGTTACTCACTGAGGCATGATCTAGGTGGACATGAAAGTCATACTGATATGGGTAAACAACAAGACCTCCCTATGACGAATTAGTGATAAATCTTAAGTTGCTCAGAAACTTTATGCGGATAAGTGGCCCCTTTCAATTGACATGTACACACGTGATAGGTGATAATATATACTCTTATGTTACTAGACAATGAAAAGGATTCATGATACTATTCTGTAATGACTTGGCCGGTCGTTTTAAGTATTATAACCCCGTTCCCCCATTTACTGCTCAATTTATGCTTTATAGTTGTTTTATGACTTACCGGGTTAGTGGGTTTGGGTCCGGAAGGAATGCAGAGTGAAATGAGACACTTAGTCTTATAATTGAAAATTTAAGTTAGAAAAATGGACCGGATATGGACCTATGTGTAAACGACCTCGGATTTGAATTTTGATGATTCCAATAGCTCTATGTGGTGATTTGGGGCTTAGGAGCGTGTCCGAAATATTATTTGGAGGTCCGTAGTGGAATTAGGCTTGAAATGCCGAAAGTTAAATGTTTTGGTAAGTTTGACCGTGGGGTTGACATTTTGATAACGGGGTCGAAATCCGATTCTGAAAATTTGAGTACCTCTGTTATGTCATTTATGACTTGTACGCAAAATTTGAGGTAAATCGGACATGATTTGGTAGGTTCTGGAGTCGTTTGTAGAAATTAGAAATTTCAAAGTTCATAAGGCTTGAATTAGGGTGTAATTCATGGTTTTAGCGTTGTTTGAGGTGATTTGAGGGTTGGACTAAGTCCGTATGATGTTTTATCACTTGTTGGTATATTTGGTTGAGGTCCCGAGGGGCTCGAGTAAGTTTTGGATGGTTAACGGATCATTTTTGGCCTTGTTGAGATTACAGATATCTGCTGCAACATTTTTTTGATTTTCTCTTTCGCGTTCACGAGTGGGCCCTCGCGTTCGCGAAGAGTGTTTTCTGAGTGCGAGGTTTTGTTCTTCGCGTCCGCAAAGGGGAGGATGCGAACGCGAAGGTATGGTCTGTGTGTGCATCGCGAATGCGTGAGAGGTGTCGCGTTCGCGAAGAGGAGTGAGGCTATTGGGGACCCTCGGGTCCTTGTTCTATGCGTTCGCGAGCTGACGGTCGCATTCGCGAAGGTCTGAGCTGGTAAAGCTTCGCGTTCGTTAAGCCGTGGTCGCGTTCGCGAAGGGTAAGATTTGTAAAGCTTCGTGTTCGCGAAGCCACGGTCGTGTTCGTGAAGGGTTAAATTTGTGGGTAGTCGAGTTGTGCTTTGTGAACGTGAGGGACCTATCGCGTTTGCGAAGAAGAGAGGTCTGGATAGAGAGTTTAAGTTCTGAAAATGGGACTTCATCCCATTTTCAGTTTTTGACGGATTTGAGCTCGGGAAGAGGCGAGTTTCGGGAGTTTTTCACGGAAAAAAATGGGGTAAGTGTTCTTAACTCAATATTGGTTAGAGGTGACGCACATGCTAGGTGACGGGTGTGTGGGCGTGCACTGAGGGGATTATGACTTGGTCCGTCCCGGGAAACTGTAAAGTTGAAAAATTTGTTGTTAGCTATATGCTCTTTATGTGTTGATAAAATTTGACTATAAATCATGCTAGAAATCATGCTTAGGCTATGTGATAGTACTCTTGGGACCCACAGAGGTCGCGTACTTGTTGAATTGCCTGCTAAATGCTATATGTACTCAGTCTCAGTTTTATTTGCACATTTTATCTAAGTCTCTGTTATTTCTATTGAAACATCATATCATTGTTGTTTGGGATGATTTCATGATTATTTAGAGCCCGAGAGACTGGAGAGATTTATGACTGAGTGAGGCCAAGGGCCTGATTGTGAGATATTGATACTATAGCACGTGAGTTGTCTGTGCAGCATGTGAGTTGGCCGTGCAGATCCTTATATTATACTATAGCACGTGAGTTGGCCGTGTGGATCCTTATATTATACTATAGCACGTGAGTTGGCCGTGCTGATCCAGATATTTATATTATGGCACGTGAGTTGTTCGTGCAGCACGTGAGTTGTCCGTGCAAATTATACCGCTTGGGCTGTAGGAGTCCCTCCAGAGTCTGTACACCCCCAGTGAGCGCGGGTACTCATTGAGAGTGAGTGATGAGGGCTGGGAGCCCAGGGAGTGAAGAGGGCTGGGAGCCCAGTGAGTGATTGTTGTCCTAATAGGTTGTACTTGATTTCCATTCGTTGTTGTACTTAGTTGCTATCTGTCATTGTCGTAAAATCTCTGAAAGATTGTTGATATACGGATTACATGAACAGAAACTGTATAAAAATTGATTTGACATTAAACTGCCAGATTTGATAGTATGTCTATTCTTTGCTGGAATTACTGGAAATGAACCATAACTGTGTAGCTCGTTACTATCTTTAGTTCCTTATTTATTATTGTTACTTGCTAAATTGGTTGTACTCATACTACACCCTGCACTTCATGTGCAGATCCAGGTGTTCCCGGACATAGCGGGTGTTGATCCTTTTCCGCGGTTGATTTTCAGGATATTTTGAGGTAGCTGTCGTGTTCCGCAGACCTTTTCTCTCCTTCTCTATCTCTTTGTTTACTGTATTTGGTCTCAGACTATTATGGACTATATTTTCCAGACTTGTATTCATATTAGATGCTCATTTACTCTATGACACTAGGTTTTGGGAAGTGTTTGTATGGTATTTAAATATTATATTTTCAACCTTAATGAGAAGTTTTGGTTTATTGAGATTATCGGCGTGCCTAGTATCGAGATAGGCGCCATCACGATAGGTTGGGATTTTGGGTCGTGACAAGTTGGTATCAGAGCTTAGGTTACATAGGTCTCACGAGTCATGAGTAGGTTTAGAATAGCACCTGTAGTACCACCAGTTGTTCGAGCATAGGAGTAGATTCCAGATATAGTTGAGCCGACAGGATCAGCTCAGGCACCAGTTGTGCCCATTGAGATTGCAGGCATTCAGGAGACTTTGGCCCAGATGTTGGCAGCCTACACTTGCCTTGCTTAGGTGTTTCGGCTCAGGCCGCACCTACCACTTCTCACGATAGGGGAGGTACTCATACCCCCGTTGCCCGTACTCCTGACCAGGTAGTACAGGGACTTTAGATACCGGGGGCACTACCAGCCCAGCCGGTTGCAGCTGCTCAGGCCCTGATAGTTCATGTTATGGCAGATGATGAGCAGAGGATACTTGAGAGAATGAGAGTCTTCGACCTCCGCCATTTAGTGGTACTGAGCTAGAGGATGCTCAGGATTTTCTAGATAGGTGTCGACGGATTCTTCGGACAGCGTGTATTCTGGAGACCAATGGGGTCTCATTCACTACTTTTCAATTTTCTGGGTCTGCACTCAGATGGTGGGAGACTTACGAAAGACGTAGGCCTATTGGCGCAACACACCTTACTTGGCATCAGTTCTCCGTCGTCTTTTTGGAGAAGTTCGTACCTGAGACCCGCAGAGAAGAGCTGTGCAGATAGTTTGAGCAGCTTCGCCAGGGTGATATATCCGTGACGCGGTACGAGATGAGATTTTCTGAATTGGTTCGTCACGGAGTCTGGTTGGTTCCCACTGATAGGGAGAGGATTATGAGGTTCATTGATGGCCTCACATATCAGCTGTGGTTACTTATGACTAGGGAGAGAGTATCTGGTGCTACTTTTGATGAGGTAGTGGACATTGCTCGGCAGATAGAGATGGTTCGTAGACAGGAACGTGGAGAGAGAGAGAGGCTAAGAGGCCTCGTGGTACGGGTGATTACAGCGGTGTTCCTTCAGGGCGTCAGTTTCATCGTGGTAGGGGTCGCTCTTATAGACATGCTTAGACGGGTCGTCCAGCTCATCGTGGTGGATCAGTTAGACATGCTTGTTATAGTGCTCACTCAGGCCAGTCTTCATTAAGTGCACTACCCACGCAGAGTACTCATCATGCCTTGTCCGCACACGCTTCTGCAGGTCATCCCTCGGGTTATTAGGAGCAGCAGTTCCTTCACAGGAAGGGTTGTTTTGAGTGTGAAGAATTTAGTCATTTCAAGAGAGAGTGTCCTAGGCTATTGAGTGGAGTTTCACAGCAGAGTTCTCGACCGACAGCACCAGCAGTTACACCACCCGCCCTCCCATCTTGGGGTGGGGGTCAGGCAACTAGGGGTCGCCCAAGAGGGGGAGGCCGATCAGGAGGCGGGCAGGCTCGATTCTATGCCTTTCCTGCCATGCCAGATGTTGTTGCCTCAGACGCAGTGATCACATGTATTGTTTCAGTGTGCCACAGAGAGGCTTCTATATTGTTTGACCCTGGTTCCACTTATTCATATGTATCATAATATTTTACTCATTATCTGGATATGCCCTCTGAGTCCTTAGTTTCACCTGTTTGTGTATCTACACCGGTGGGCAATATTATTACTGTGGATCGTGTGTATCGGTCGTGTGTGGTAATTATTGGGGAACTGGAGACTAGAGTTGATATCTTATTACTTAGTATGGTTGATGTTGATGTAATCCAGGGTATGGATTGGTTGTCTCCATGTCATGCTATTCTGGACTGTCACGTAAAAATTGTGACGTTGACGATGCCGGGGTTGCCAAAGGTTGAATGGAGGGGTTCTCTAGATCTTGTTCCTAGCAGGGTAATTTCTTATTTGAAGGCCCAATTTATGGTTGGAAAGGGATGCTTGTCATATTTGGCCTTTGTGAGAGATGTTGATGCAGATGCTCATATTATTGATTCAGTACCGGTCGTACTAGACTTTCCGAATGTATTTCTTGCAGACCTGCCGGGTATTCCACCCGATAGGGATATTGATTTCGGTATTGACTTGGTGCAGGGCACTCAATCCATTTCTATTCCTCCGTTTCGTGTGGCACCAACTGAGTTAAAAGAATTGAAAGAGCAACTTTAGGAACTCCTTGAAAAGCGGTTTATTAGGACTAGTGTGTCACCTTAGAGTGCACCGGTTCTGTTTGTGAAAAAGAAAGATGGTAATCTATGGATGTGCATTGATTATAGACAGATGAACAAAGTTACAATCAAGAATAAATATTTATTTCCGCGTATTGATGATTTATTTGACCAGCTTCAGGGAGCAAGGGTGTTCTCCAAAATTAATTTGAGGTTTGGGTATCACCAATTAATAATTCGGGATTCGGATATTCTAAAGACGGCATTCAGGACTCATTATGGACACTATAAATTTCTTGTGATGTCTTTTGGGCTAACCAATGCCCCAGTAGCATTTATGCATTTGATGAATAGTGTATTTCAGCCATATCTTGATTTATTTGTCGTGGTATTCATTGATGATATTCTGGTGTACTCACGTAGCCAGGAAGAGCATGCACAACACTTGGGCATTGTATTACAAAGGCCGAGAGAGGAGAAACGTTTTGCCAAATTCTCTAAGTGTGACTTCTGGCTTAGTTCGGTGGCATTCTTGGGACATATAGTGTCCAGTAAAGGTATTAAGGTGTATCCGAAGAAAATAGAGGCAGTTCAGAACTGGCCCAGACCATCCTCACTTACTGAGATTTGGAGTTTTCTCGGCTTGGCCGGTTATTTTCGTCGTTTCGTGGAGGGTTTCTCGTTTATTGCATCGTCTATGACTAAATTGACCCAGAAAGGTGCTCCATTCAGGTGGTGGAATGAATGTGAAGAAATTTTTCAGAAGCTCAAGACAGCTTTGACTACAGCTCCAGTATTGGTGTTGCCTACAGGTTCAGAGTCTTATACTGTGTATTGTGACGCGTCGCGTATTGGTCTCGGCGCAGTGCTGATGCAAGACGGTAGGGTGATTGCCTATGCGTCCAGATAACTAAAGGTACATGAGAAGAATTATCCAGTCCATGATCTTAAGTTAGCAGCTATTGTTCATGCCTTTAAAATTTGGCAGCATTACTTGTACGGTGTCCAGTATGAGGTGTATACCGATCATCGTAGTCTACAACATTTTTTTAAACAGAAGGATCTTAACTTGTGGCAGTGAAGGTGGTTGGAGTTTCTTAAGGATTATGATATCACCATTCTCTATCATCCCGGAAAGGCCAATGTGGTGGCCGATGCCTCGAGTCTTATGGCAGAGAGTTTAGGCAGCTTAGCATACTTACCGGTTGAAGAGAGGCCTTTAGCCTTGGAGGTTCGGGCCTTGGCTAATCAGTTTGTTAGATTGGATATTTCCGAACCGAATCAAGTTTTGGCCTATGTAGTTTCTCGGTTTTCTTTATATGATCGCATCAGAGAGTGCCAGTATGATGATCCACATCTGCTTGTCCTTAAGGACACGGTTCAGCACGGTGATGCAAAGGAAGTCACTATTGGATATGACTGTGTATTACAGATATAGGGTAGGCTATGTGTACCTAATGTAGATGGCTTGCGTGAGCTAATTCTCCAGGAAGCTCACAGTTCGTGGTACTCTATTCATGCTGGCACCGCGAAGATGTATAAGGATTTGAGACAGCAGTATTGTTGGAGGCGGATGAAGAAAGATATAGTTGGGTTTGTATCTCAGTGTTTAAATTGGCAACAGGTAAAGTACGAGCACCAGAGACCGGGAGAATTGCTACAGAGACTTGAAATTCCGGAGTGGACGTGGGAGCGTATTACCATGGACTTCGTTGTTGGACTCCCACGGACTTTGAGAAAGTTTGATGGTGTTTGGGGGATAGTAGATCGGTTGACCAAATCTGCGCATTTTATTCCAGTCGGTACTAATTATTCTTTGGAATGGTTGGCTGGGATTGATATTCGCGAGATTGTTTGCCTACACGGTGTGCCGTTGTCCATTATTTCAGATCGTGGTACGCAGTGTAGCTCACAGTTTCGGAGGGCAGTGCAGCGAGAATTGGGCACACAGGTTCAGTTGAGTATAGCATTTCACCCTCATATGGACGGACAGTCCGAGCGCACTTTTCAGATATTGGAGGATATGCTACGCGCTTGTGTCATTGATTTTGGGGGTTCTTGGGATCAATTTCTGCCACTCGCAGAGTTTGCTTACAATAATAGCTACCAGTCAAGCATTCAGATGGCTCCGTATGAAGCTTTATATGGGAGACGGTGTCGGTCTCCGGTGGGTTGGTTTGAGTCTGGTGAGGTTAGACTATTGGGTACTGACTTGGTTCAAGATGCTTTAGAGAAGGTCAAAGTAATTCAGGAACGGCTTCACACGGCACAGTCTAGAGAGAAGAGTTATGCCGACATAAAGGTTCGTGATGTTGTTCACATGTTGGGGAGAAGGTTCTGCTCAAGATTTCACCCATGAAGGGTGTGTTGAGGTTCGGGAAAAAGGGCAAGTTGAGCCCTCAGTATATTGGGCCTTTTGAGATACTTAAGAAAATTGGGGAGGTGGCTTATGAACTTGTTTTGCCACCTAGTCTATCAGGTGTTCATCCAGTTTTCCGTGTATCCATGCTCCGAAAGTATGTCGGGGATCCGTCTTACATTCTGGATTTCAGTACAGTACAGTTGGATGGTAATTTGACTTATGATGTGGAGCCGGTGGCTATTTTAGACCGGCAGGTTCGAAAGCTGAGGTCAAAGAACATAGCATCAGTGAAGGTGCAGTGGAGAGGCCAGCCAGTCGGAGAAGCTACTTGGGAGATTGAGCAGGAGATGCGGAGCAAATATCCACACTTATTTGAGACCCCAGGTATTGTTCTAAACCCGTTCGAGGATGAACATTTATTTAAGAGGGGGAGAATGTAATGACCCGGCCGGTCGTTCTGAGTATTATAACCTTGTTCCCCCATTTATTGCTCAATTTATGCTTTATAGTTGTTTTATAACTTACCGGGTTAGTGGGTTTGGGTCCGGAAGGAATTCGGAGTGAAATGAGACACTTTGTCTTATAATTGAAAATTTAAGTATGAAATGTGGCCCGAATATGGACCTATGTGTAAACGACCTCGGGTTTTATTTTTGATGATTCCAATAGCTCCGTATGGTGATTTTAGGCTTAGGAGCGTGTCTGAAATATTATTTGGAGGTCCATAGAAGAATTAGGCTTGAAATGCCGAAACTTGAATTTTTTGGGAAGTTTTACCGGGGGGTTGACTTTTTAATAACGGGGTCAAAATATGATTCTGAAAATTTAAGTACCTCCGTTATGTCATTTATGATTTGTGTGCAAAATTTCAGGTAAATCGGACGTGATTTGGTAGGTTCCGGAGTCGTTTGTAGAAATTAGAAATTTCAAAGTTCATAAGGCTTGAATTAGGGTGTAATTCATTGTTTTAGCGTTGTTTGAGGTGATTTGAGGGTTGGACTAAGTCCGTATGATGTTTTATCACTTGTTGGTATATTTGGTTGAGGTCCCGAGGGGCTCGAGTAAGTTTTGGATGGTTAACGGATCATTTTTGGCCTTGTTGAGATTACAGATATCTGCTGCAACATTTTTTTGATTTTCTCTTTCGCGTTGGCGAGTGGGCCCTCGCGTTCGCGAAGAGTGTTTTCTGAGTGTGAGGTTTTGTTCTTCGCGTCTGCGAAGGGGAGGACGCAAATGCAGAGGTGTGGTTTGTGCGTGCATCGCGAACGCGTGAGAGGTGACGCGTTTGCGAAGAGGAGTGAGGCTATTGGGCCCCCCCGGGTCTTTGTTCTGCGCGTTCGCGAGGTTGCGGTTGCGTTAGCGAAGGTCTGAGCTGGTAAAGGTTCGCGTTCGCGAAGGGTAAGATTTGCAAAGCTTCTCATTCGCGAAACCACGGTCGCATTTGCGAAGGGTTAAATTTGTGGGCAGTCGAGTTATGTTTCGCGAACGCGAGGGACCTGTCGCGTTCGCGAATAAGAGAGCTCTAGACAGAGAGTTTAAGTTTGATGGATTTGAGCTCGGGTAGAGGTGATTTTTGGGAGTTTTTCAAGGAAAACAACGAGGTAAGTGTTCTTAACTCCATATTGGTTAAATTACCCGAATCCATGGTTGTTTTTATCATTTAATTGGCGCATTAAGTTGGAAAAGTTTAAAAACTCTCTTAGTTTAAATTGAAGATTCGAGGATCGAGTTGGGGTCGAATTTTGATAAAATTGGTATGGTTAGACTCGTGGTTGAATGGGCTATCAGATTTTGTAACTTTTGTCGAGTTCCGAGACGTGGGCCCCACAGGCGATTTTTGAGCTAAAATTCTGATTTTTATGGAAAATTAGCATTTTCTTATGAAGTTAATTCCAATAAATTTTATTGATTGAAATAAATTATTTGTAACTAGATTCGAGGCATTCAGAGGCCGATTTGCGAGGCAAAAGCATAGCAGAGTAAAGAATTTCACGCTCTGAGGTAAGTAACAGTTTTAAATCTGGTCCTGAGGGTATGAAACCCCGGATTTTGGTATCATGCGATTATTTTATAGGTGACTCACATGCTAGGTGACGGGTGTGTGGGCGTGCACTGAGGGGATTATGATCTGGTCCGTCCCGGGAAACTTTAAAGTTGAAAAATTTGTTGTTAGCTATATGCTCTCTATGTGTTGATAAAATTTGACTGTAAATCATGCTAGGAATCATGCTTAGTCTATGTGATAGTACTCTTGTTACCCATAGAGGTTGCGTACTTGTTGGATTGCCTGCTAAATTCTATATGTACTCAGTCTTAGTTTTTACTTCCACATTTTATCTCAGTCTCTGTTATTATTATTGATACATCATATCATTGTTGTTTGGGCTGATTTCATAATTATTGAGAACCCGAGAGACTGGAGATAATTATGACTGAGTGAGGCCGAGGGCCTGATTGTGAGATATTGATACTATAGCATGTGAGTTGTCCATGCAGCACGTGATTTGGCAGTGCAGATCATTATATTATACTATAGCACGTGAGTTGGTCGTGTGGATTCTTATATTATACTATAGCACGTGAGTTGGTCGTGTGGATTCTTATATTATACTATAGCACATGAGTTGGCCGTGCGGATCCAGATATTTATATTATTTCACGTGAGTTGTCCGTGCAGATTATAACGCTTGGACTGTAGGAGCCCCTCCGGAGTTTGTACACCCCCAGTGAGTGCGGGTACCCATTGAGAGTGAGTGATGAGGGCTGGGAGCCCAGGGAGTGAAGAGGGTTGGGTGCCCACTGAGTGATTGTTGTCCTAACAGGTTGTACTTGATTTCCATTTGTTGTTGTACTTAGTTGCTATCTGTCATTGTTGTGAAATCTCTTAAAGATTGTTGATATACGAATTACACGAACAGGAACTGTATAAAAATTGATTTGACATTAAACTACCAGATTTGTTAGCATGTCTATTCTTTGCTGTAATTACTGAAATGAACCATATTTGTGTAGCTCATTACTATCTTCAGTTCTTTATTTATTATTGTTACTTGCTGAGTTGGTTGTACTCATACTACACCCCGCACTTCGTGTGCAGATCCAGGTGTTCCCGGACATAACGGGTGTTGATCCTTTCGCGTGGTTGATTTTCAGGAGATTTTGAGGTAGTTGTCATGTTCCGCATACCTTGTCGCTCCTTCTCTATCTCTTTGTTTGATGTATTTGGTCTCAGACTATTATGGACTATATTTTCTAGACTTGTATTCATATTAGATGCTCATGTACTGAGTGATACCAGGTTTTGGGGAGTATTTGTATGGTATTTAAATATTATATTTTCAACCTTAAAGAGAAGTTTTGGTTTATTGAGATTATCGGCTTGCCTAGTATCGAGATAGGCGCCATCACGACAGGTTGGGATTTTGAGTCATGACATATTCATAAAGGAGTAGAATAATTGTTCCAACCATAGAAGTCACATATACCGGAGAGGAAAAAAGTGACTCAAGAAGGATCTCAACGCTAGGCTATTTTTCATTGGATATGATACCACATAGGTAAATATTATAGTGATGCATGTATAGGCATAAATGAGCAGATGTTATCCATTTAAATCAAAAGGTTCTATACGAAATTCATCAGGTATTGTCCCTTGTTTAGAATTTAGGGAAGCAGTGGGAAGTATTAACCTCGGGTTATAACGCAATTCAAGGAACCCATTATAGAACTCAATTTCTCAAGAGGTTGTAAATATAAGGAATTGTAATTAAGAGGCTTCACGAATACTGTGCCTCATTGTAAGAGTAGATACAGAAAACGACTCATAAAGTTGTTTCGGTTCTATCCCAACTTCCATAGTAACATAAGAAGTGACATATGACAAAGTGGAATGAGGATCAATAAGAGCATACACATCATGAGATTGGACAGTCAATATACCTGTAACCACATCTGGAGAAACCTCAAACCTTTGACGTCTCCTCATAGCATAAAGCCTGTTGGGCCCTCCCGAGCTCTGAATACCACCAGTAGCTGTTCCACGCACTGCAGGCGTTATAGTGTCTCTAGTTGGGGGAGGCGTTGTGGATGTAGTAGCTACATAACTGGCTGGTTGTGCCATACCCTTGCCCATGCTCTGGCGAGACAAATAACAATCTATTTGAAAGTGGCCCGTCACACTACACTTGTAGTATACCTTTGTACCATAGTGACACACTCCCAGATGGCATCTCCCACACTTCACACAACGGGGATGAGGTCCGCTTAACTGACTCGTCTCACTGACCTGATATTTACCCTTTTTGCATAAATCATAAGCATATTCCTTATCCTTCCTCCAAGCTTCCAATGCGGGATTAACAATTCCAGCACCGGATTGCTGTGCGGGCCTTTGGAATTGCCCAAAGATACCACCTCTAATGCACTGCTGAGCATATCACAACACGACGCCAAATGTTCCTTCCCACATGACTGACATAACTGGATGGGTGTACCCAACATAGGGCATTTGTACTTCTTGTGCCCCCTCTTTCCATAGCCATAACATATTTCAAGGGTCATTCAACATGTTCCCAAGTGTCGCTTGTTCCAAATCACACAATCTGGTTCATTAGCACGAACAACCCTCTTTTGTTTCTTAGATTCTCTCACCACACAATCCGGTGGTGCGGTGACAGTGGTAGGAATAAGGAAACTTCCCTTAGCAACAAGTTCTTCCAACCCCTCCACGGCTTGACGCATTCTCCCAATGAACTCTTGTGTAATCTCCCCCGGATTCAATGGAGCAGTTATTCCCTCCTCATTGTTATGAACTCGTGGATTACTCATCTGAAAAAAATCATGAGACATAACAAGGAAATTAGCTTCATATCTTGAGCTCTATCGCACGATTTGGAGTATCAAATAAGTGTGAAATTCCTAAATGTCCAAGTAGCCTCCTCATTATAGATGTGGTTGACAACACACCGATAAGAAGGACTCTACTAGACACAGCTTTGAGACATCCTAGGACACTTTAAAACCATAGGCTCTGATACCAAGTTTGTCACGCCCCAAACTCGGGGAGCGCGACCGGCGCTCAACCGAGAGAACCCGGCCGAGCAAGCCTATTAGATTTACTTCTTCCCAAACTCATCCATGAATAAAGAGGACATGTACTCCATTAATCATTCACTTAAAAGATTTTATTAACAACTTCCTTTTTTCATTCTCATTAGCAGCTTCATTCATAATTTCCAAAATATTACGAGTTTATAGAATTAATGAAAAACATGATTTCCAAATACCAACATTTCTAGTTCAATTCCCAACTTCAACCACAACCCACAACCTGTCTACGGAGGCTCTTAATAAGATAGAAGAGTAATATGGAAATGCCAGCAACATGGCCCCGACTATATCTCAAAACACAGTACATGAGAAACAAAAGATACATGACCTCGAAATGAAGTGGGGCTCACCAAATCAGCTGAAAAGAGTGCACTGCTATCACTGATCAATGTCGCTTGCTGTAGAACCACCTGCATCCATTAAAGAAGTAGCGCCCCCGGCAAAAGGGACATTAGTACTGTCGAATAGCACTAGTATGCATATCTAGAAGTCCTCTTTCAAAATAGAATGCCCATATAAGAAAAGGAAACACATAGAAATAGCAAGTCATAATCAACAATATCCAAATGTTTAGTTAAAACATATTAATTTTCAAAATACGAACTTCATATACAATTTTGGTTGGGGATCATTAGCACCGATATACCACCGTCTTTGTTAGCATGGTGTCCTATCAGGCCCGATCGGCTAGGCCATCTCCCCACGAACAATGTGGTTTGACATGTGATGCGAAAGAAAGTTGTTACCAAGAGTAGTACCACTATATGCACAATTTGGCGTCTGATCTCCACCCGATCAGCTAGGCCGCCTTCCCACATATGTCGTGCAGGTTGACTTTTCCAATCCACAAAGGTTCCAATTTCATCCCAATTAAGGGGAATAATATAACAATTTCCCAAAGGTTCGAATTTCATCCCAAAAAGGGGAATAATTACAATCCACCCCTATACCGGTACATGTAGTTTCAGGTGTGGGCCTTATGACCCACCCTTCCTCAATTTTGCTAATGATGCTCCCAAAAATATTTTTGATTTGATTTGCAAACAGAAATATCATAAATACAATTGTACTCACCTCCACATCTTTCACATTGTATAAATTCTAATTAGTATTCCCAGTCATTCACAACGACAATATTTCCTTGGCTCGTTAGGCCATTCACAAGATCCTTTATTCCTGGAACGATGGCCGTATTTCATATTCCACACTTTCACCTCTTTCAATTTCAAAGATCACCATCAAGTGTCAACATATAGGATATTTCAGAAATCATATACTTCAAATCCATTTGAAATGGAAACTTCAAACACAAATGGTTTCTTCCCAAAGAATGAGGCATACCATCCAACAATATAAACACACATGAAAATCATAAACAATCAATACACCATTTATTCTTACAATGCTCTTCCCTAGCAATGACAATGTACCAGTTCAACACATGAGTATATAGAACTGGAATCACACCATATATATTTATAAAGCAAAGCATTAGTTAAAGCAACCACTAATGGGCATGAATTGAGTACAAAAGCTTTTATGTAATTCTATCTTCTAAGTCATTTTTAAACAATTGAGTTGAGGCTCATTTCATATTCTTTATCACATCTTCTAAAATCATTTGCACTACTAGACACAATCATAACTTAAATTCTTGTTACGTTGGCCACACTCTATATCCCCAATTAACTTATTTCACTTCCAACCATCTTTATAGATTATCAACAATAAGACATTTCCAAATCAAGACTTTAGGTACACATATGAGCAATTAAGAGTCTTAAGAATATTGAGATTTTCTCACACAATTTGGCATACTATCTTTCATTGAAACACGACTCAAATCCATAACCTTTTAATACGCAACCCATACTTTGAAACTTACGGAAACATTATGGAATTCAATTCCAAGAGAGAATGTTTAGCCAACATACCTCAATCAAGCTTCCTTAACTCTAAAATGATTCGGAATTCTTAGCAATCCAGATCTATTTTGAGCAATTTATCAGACACTGGGTGTGCAAATTTAAGCACAAGGTTCTTCTACAAGATTTCCTTCACTCCACAACCCAATCCTTACTTATTTCAGCTCAACAATCTTCCCACAATTCTTATTGGTACATGCATGTACAAATAATAATCTCATACCCATGAATCATACTCCTAATCAACCATCTTTTACCCAAATTCAAAATTGAAAACTAGGGTATGGAACCTTACCTCTTAGATGAAGAACTTGTGGGTTTTCCTTGTTAATCTTCCAAGATTTGAGCAAGACTTGATGAATAATTAGCCTAGGTTTCCTCTCTCTAAAACACTCTACCTTCTCTCTAAAATAACAGAATGTTTGCTCAAAAATGACCCTTTGCGTGTATTTCACGAAGTAGGGTCGGTTTGTAAGAACACAAAAATGGATCTCCGGAACAGGTTCTGCGGCCGCATAATGGATATGCGGACCGCATATCGGTCGCATAATTACAGACCAAAATGATCAAAAATCTGTCCGTGTATATGATCACTATGATGTCTGTATTACTGTTATGCGATCGCATAATGCACCGCATAACAGTTATGCGGTCGACTATGCGGCCCGTACAGTGGTTCTGCGGTCGCATAATGGACCGCAGAAATGCATTTTTTCGCAAAAAAATTTCCTTTACTTTCTGGTGCATTGTTTAACCTAAAAAGTCAGAATCGCGGCGAGCTTGCTTGCCGCGAAGATTTTATACCATCCTCAAACACGTAAGCCTACTCCAGCACCACGAAACCTTGAATTCACTTGGGCAAGTGGCCGCACATCTGGTCCTGCACCTGACGCATATGACATAGGTCCAGTAAAATGGCCATAACTCTCTGTAGAAATATCCAAATGCCCAACAGTTTGATGAGTTGGAAACTAGACTCCGAGGTATTTAATGTGATAGGTATATCACCACATAAGTCGTTATATTGAGGGACTTATATTCATTTGAATTCGGTTCTTGTGCCAATTGAAACATCCTTTCCACTTAATGTGTCCAACTTGTTCCACACAAGTTCTTGCCATTCCCATAACTCCTTAGTATGTTCCAACACACCTTAAACATACATTATCAATTCAAAATAATGTGGCTCTATCCCACAGGTCTCCTTTAATACTCAAATACGTTATTCCCAAATATAGTTGGCGCACTTTAAAATCTTAAATAATTAGAATTTTTTTTACGCGGCCTTACACTTACCTCTTAGATGAACATCTTGTGATTAGCTTTCTTGATTCTTGGATATTGGTGCAAGATTAGATGAT
Source organism: Nicotiana tomentosiformis (assembly GCF_000390325.3). Classification (NCBI taxonomy): domain Eukaryota; kingdom Viridiplantae; phylum Streptophyta; class Magnoliopsida; order Solanales; family Solanaceae; genus Nicotiana; species Nicotiana tomentosiformis. The sequence continues at coordinate 41,168,160 of NC_090813.1, read as the reverse complement.
TAGAAAATTAGGTTTACTCCTTCTCTCTCTAAAATGCTCTTACATCTCTCTAAAATATCAGGTTTTAGATCAAGAAATGACTTAACCCCTCTCTCTACCTGACCTTGGGGGTATTAAATGAGCTCCTATGTGCGTGGCCACGCACCGTGGCAAGTGGCCGCGCATCTGGCCATGCACCTGAGGCGGAAACTCTCAAATATGCGCGGCCGCTCATCTGAGCGTGCATATGATACAGTTCCAGTAAATTTGCCATAACTTTCTGTAGCAATATCCAAATGACAAACGGTTTGATGTGTTGGAAACTATACGCAAAGTTCTTTAAATGGATAGGTAGATCACCACCTAAGTCAGTATAATGAGGGATTTCTATTCATTTGAATTCGGGTCTTGTGCCAATTGAAACATCCTTTCCACTTAATGTATCCAACTTGTTCCACACAACTTCTTGCCTTTCACAAAACTCCCTAGTATGTTCCAACACACCTTAATCATACATTATCAATTCAAAATTATGTTGCTCTATCCCCATAGGTCTCCTTTAATACTCAAATACATTATTCCCAAATACCGTTGGCGCACTTTAAAATCATAAATCATTAGGAAATGTTTACGGGGCCTTACAGTTTGGGTGTCCGACATAGAGATTTGGAGTTGAAAGAAGTGAACAGGTTATTCTCAAGATTTTCTCCATGAAGATATTATGTGAATTGTTAATAAAGGTAAAGTAGGTGTAGTGCACATTGGGCCTTATGGAATCTTGAAAGAAATAGGACAAACTACGAGTATGATGTTTCCCTATTGTTGTCCTCTATGCACCCGGTGCTTCATGTGTCTATGTCAAAGAGGGTAATTGGAAGACCTTTTTTCTATCGTTCAGGTTGAAGCTATTGAAGGTAAAGTAGATAATTGGCTTGTGAGACGTACCTTATGGTCATCCTTGTTAGATAAGTCCGGAAGTTGGGATTGCCTCCGTCAAAGTGCTATAGCTAAGTCGGTGAGTCGAGGAGGTCGTCTCAAAGGCCGAGTGTGTTGTGGAGAGGAAATATTCTCACTTGTTTGTAGAGCCAAATAGCTATGGTTCAAAAGGTACTTTCTATGTGTTATGATTTAGTGCAGTTTATGTCAAGGTAACACTTCTAATAACATAATGCCCGTTAATATTGAGGTCGGTGTTATTAATATATATTTCGATGCTTTGTTGAGTTGTGGATGTGTTGTTAGGAGTTGTTTTGGTGATTCTCTGACAAATGGTTATGCCTAATTACAGGGAAGACTCTGCCGAAAATTCTTGAAATTTTTGAGCTTTTGGTCTGAGGATAAATATTTAAGTCACATTGGGTGTCTGTGGCGGACTCTAAACCTCATCCGTGAACAAATGATCCTAGGCGAGGGAGAATGTAAGGCCCCGTTAAAATTTCCTAATTCTTTAAGATTTTAAAGTGCACTAGCAGTATTTGAGGATAACGTATTCGAGTATTAAAGGAGACCTATGGGATAGAACCACATCATTTTGAAATGAAAATATATGTATCCTTCCACTCATTAGATATTCAGTCGAGATACCATTTTTGAGAAAGGAATCTCTAGAACTCGAATTTAAGAGGAGTGAACTTCGAAAAGGTAATGCTTCTACTCCCTAATCATTTATAACTATGAATTGATAAGTTTTTGGGAGAATAGTAAATGGGTTTGATAAAGATAACCATAAGAATAAGGGTTTTGGATTGTTGAATTATGATTGTTGTAAACATTTGGGTGATGGGAAATGGTGTTAGTTACATCTATTTGGGATTGTAGAATCACCTAGAAGTAGTAGAATGAGAACATGGTAAAGAAAAGACAAATTACTAAGGTCGATGAGGCTTTACACCCATAAGGTGTTTGATAAAATTCCTAAGTTACTAAAACAGGAGCATTAGTGCTAATATTGGTTCCTCTTGATATATATATTGACGTACATTATCGTTGAAAGAGGTGACGAAGATCGTGATACTCTTTAAAAGGGCCAGAGCTAAGGTATGTGAGGCTAACTAACTCTCTTGACGTTTGGGAATATTTATGATTCTCCATACGTCCCATTCATTATGATTGTTACGAGTTTCCTCAGAAAGTAATTATGCCTTAGTCCCATGAATAGTTGTAGAACTTCTATTCTCAGGATGGAATAGTTTCATAATCGTTCAATATCCTATGAGCTTCAGTTATGACAAAACAATTTATATGAATACATGTCTCAGTCTAGTTCTATTCAACATTCCATTATCATGTAACTTAGTATAGTTTAGTAGTTTAGTATCATATATTGCATTATGATTCTCAGTTCCTAGTTCTAAATTCCTGAATGTTGAACACCTGTATTTGAGCCTGAGGCCGCATATTATGCTTTATGCATCTTTGGTCCGGAGGCCGCAGTTTATGCTTTATGCATTTTTAGGCCTGAGGACGCAGTTATGTATATGTATACTTGGGCCCGAGGCTGTAGCTTCTACACATATATTTTAGGCCTAAGGCCGCAGTTTAATATTCAGACTAACAGGTGGTTCATCAGTTAGAAGAAGGAGTATTCATATCCTTACCTCCTTTGTCCAGTTCAATTATCAATTGTCATTTCAGTTTCACTTTCAGCAGTTATTGTTTCCGTTATTAGTTAATGATAATTTCAGTATTCTGTTATCAGTTCTTAGTTATCAGCTCAGTTTCAGTTTCTATATTTACAATTCTTTCTTTTAGTTGTTTTACATACCAGTGCAATTCAAATATAATGACATGCCTTTTTGCCCGGGGTCTGCATCTCACAATGTAGGTAACGATTTATAGGTTGACGATTATGCTTGCTAGGACATCTCGTATCATCTATTGGTGAGCCCCACTCTTTTTGGTAAACAATTTGCATTTCAGTATTCTTAAAGTCTTCGTAGACTATAGTTCAGCCAGTCAGATGTTAGCAGAATTTTATGTGTTAGCCTTGTCGGCTACTCATTTACACTTACACACTTTTCAGTATTTTCTGCATCTATGATAATTCAGTCAGTCTCTTTAATAGATTATTATGTTGTTTATTTATATCTAGCTTACAGTTATACCACATGTTGATCCAGCCATACAGTTAGTTCGCTCGATCACATGCAGTCAGGCACCAAGTGTCGTGTTACGTCCAGGCCATGGTTCGGTATCAAGTGTCCTAGGAAGTCTATGAAATCGTGTCCAGTGGAATTTCTTTTATAAGTGTGTGCCGTCCATGGATATAAATGGTTAACTACTAAGACATTCAAGATTGTCTCATTTCTTTCTACTCTAGATCGTGCCATGAAAATTAGAGAAATAGGTAACCTTCTCTTCCTATCGAATTCCAGATGTATCGAATGCCTAAGAGGCGGGTAGGAAACAACCAAGGTCCTAGAGAGGGTGATAGCCCATTGAGGTATAATTATGAAGTACAGGTTGGTAACAAACGAGACATGAGAGGATGTTGAAAGTGGGATACAATGGATAATAGTACATATTAGAGCATAACCTCATCAGAAAGTACAAAAGCATTTATCATGTTTTATGGTTATCAGTGCACCTCAGTTACCAGTTATGCAGTCTTTCAGTTAGCACGTTTATGGTTATTCAGTATGCCAGTATGTAGTTGTTTAGTTACTAGATCTCCAATTTTTAGTGTATCCCAATTCCGGTGACTTATGAGTACACAGTGATGTATATGGGTGATAAAAGAAAATGTAAGTAACAATGATTATTGCTAAATCTTCACATGTTTTAGGTACAAATTAAGACTCAAGACTCATCAGATGGTGCAGAAAGTGATTTACCAGATGACGGTATACTCTGAAGGATAAGTTTGTGTATTGTAGCGTAGCTGTATGTGTTTTTACCTCATAAAACAAATTCATTTAAATTTTTGTAAATGGAGCCACATGTTGAATGATGATATTTCAGATGTTAGACCCCACAGCATAACAAGTTAAGAATTTAATTGCAGCGGGCATGAATTGATGACCATAGTTTTGGACAAAAAAAGAGCATAAGGGCAAAATAAATAAGACTCATGCATGAGTAAGAAGATATGATGTACAAAATATGAATCAAGAGCAACCGATATTAAATTTCAGGGAATGATTTTAAGTTGTTAAGATTTATTCATATTAGAACTAGAAAGTACCACATTAGTAAGTTACCATAAGAAGCAACTATTATTGTAAGATAAAGGAAATGACATTTCCCCTTAGGTTATGTGACTAAGTGTTTACCGCATATGTTTATAGTCTGATATGATTTTGAAGTGTATAGAAAGTTTGGGGTTTGATATTCCAATTTCATTTAAGACATATGATATTTCAATAAGTGTGATCCATGTGCATCGTTCAAAACAAAAGATAGTATGCGATCGTAGAATAGGGTCGGATGGTAAGGGAAGTTAGAAATAACATTATGCTTCACTTTAGTTATCCAAGGTAGAACAAGAATACATGATTCTGGCAGGTTGTTAGTAAAAGAATTGTAAGTAAGCTTTTAGTTGATACAGTGAATTAGCAATTTCATCAGAGCTATAGAGGTACAATTTGATTCACTTAGCCATGTTAACTCTAGTTAGTGGATGACAGTTTGAAATATCGAACGTGTGTTAGAACACAAAGGGTTTAAGTTAAACTCGAGGTACAGTGACAGTGGAAGAATAAGAAAAATCAGCCAGGTAGTAAGAGAGCCAACTACAGAATAATAGCCTTTTAGAATTTTCAAAAAGGGGTCTCCCCAAGATCGACAGTGTGAGTAGAGTTAAATCATTAATATTGTGTATGATAGTTGTGAATACATCAACTTTCCGTTTAAGTAAGTAATTCATTTTTTCCTAGTAAGAAAGATTTCTCTGAAGTAAGTCGGATGATGAGCCATCACTGACGTAAAGTGCATAGAATTGCAGAAAATAAGGAAAGTTGGTCGCATACCAAAAACAAAGAGAAGGATCTGCAAGTACAAGACCTTAACCTTTGGTTTAAGGGGGAGTTGCGAAAATCATCAGTAAGTTCGGTTGGAGATTTGAAACCCACATATTTAGCATAGGATATAAAAACTATAAAATCATGCCCAGTTATGTATCATGAGGGTAGTGCCATTGCACGAGACTCTAATCTTCGGTGTACTGGTTAAAGACTTATCTCACATTAAAACTATAAGTGTTTTCAGGAAGTAACTTAAAAAGATAATCAAGTATGAGAATTATACGTCATTATTGAGGCAGACAAGAGAACTATGGTAATAGAAGTTCACTGCTTAGTCAAGCTAGGAGTCCGACTTTCGGACTCCGAAGGTGGTGGAATTGTTTTCTGGAATATGACTTGTTACTCCTTAGTACCCGAAGTGAAGGATATCCCTACTTTTTGAAGTTGAAAGAGGGGATTCACATGTATAAGATGATGGCTTTTGAACAAGGGGGAGATGATGGTACTTTGAGGTACCAAGACAGATTGTGTATCCTAGACGTAAACGGACATAGAAAAGGATGATAATGTTAGAAGCCCATAATTCCAAGTATTATATCTATCGAGGTTCCCCTAATATGTATCATGATCTCAAAGAGATTTATTGGTGGAACGACATGAAAAAGAACGTCACAGACTTTGTGGCCAAGTGTCTGAATTGTTAGCAAGTGAAAGTAAAGCAGCACAAATCCTAGTGTTTTACCATAGAATATACATATCCTTTAGTGGAGATGGTAAATATAGGCCTTATAATAGGATTATCTCGCTTACTTGAAAAGCATGGTTTGTATGGGCAAAGGTGTAGATCACCAATTGGTTGGTTCGAAGTTGGAGAAGCAAAGTTATTAGGAGCAGATTTGGTCAATCAGTCTATGGAGAAAGTCAAGTTGATTCAAGAGCATTTGAAGACTGCTCAGAGTCGCCAAAGGTCATATTCAAACATGCAACATAGAGACCTATAGTTTCATTTCGATGATTGGGTGTTTCTAAAAGTCTCGCCTATGAAAGGTGTTATAAGATTTGGGAAGAATGGAAATCTTAATCCCAGATATATCAGGCCGTATAGGATCTTACGAAGTATCGGGCATGTAGCATACAAATTAGAGTTGACAGCAGAATTAGTGGTTGTACATGCAGTATTTCACGTATCATGTTATAACATTCAAGTTTCTAGTGTTTAGATCTCATGTCACGACATCTATATTTCTGATATTTAGATATCATGTTAGAACATTTATGTCTAGTCAAGTACTCAGATACTCATGTCAGTCCAGTACTAAAATATTCATGCCAGCCTAGTACTTAGATATTGATGTCAGTTTAGTACCCAGATATTCACGTTAGCTCAGTACTCAAATATTCGTGCCATTTCAGTATTCATATATCCACGTTAGTTCAAAATTGACGTATCCATAATAGACTAGGATTCATGTATATGTTTCATGTTATGCGTATAATGATGCCCTGTGAAGCTGGTTATGCTCTATTAGCTGGCAGGTATTTTTGGGAAATGTCGAAGGTAGCTATCCTTCTCATTCAGAACTTATATTATAATCTCCATATCTTTTAGTATTCAGTCAGCTCAGTGTTCAGTCAGTTCGGTAAGAATTCAGTTCAGTAGCTATTCAATTTAGTATCTCAGTACATCAGTAATACTGTATTCTTTTAGTTTAGTATGCAAGTGTTCATGAAAGTTCAATGTTCACATGTTTCCACCATACCTGTTTAAAGTCAAGAGTCAGTCATAGTTACAGTCAGGATAATCATTCGAGGATGAATGATCACAAAGGGTAGATAATGTAACACTTTGCAAATTCGGATTAGTTGTGGATGCGTTAAATGAGTATTAATGTGACCTCTTAGACACGTGAAGTCCTATTGGGATTAGTATGGGTGGAAATAATTGTTTTAGAATCAAGACTGAGACTCAGGTGTGTAAAATTCAATAGAATCGACTAAGTTTATGGGAGGTCTGTCTTTTAGCCTTAGACAGTGAAAGGCCATGAAAACTCACGGCCATAGACAATGCAAGGCCATAAAAACTCAGTGCCCCTGATAGTACAAGGCACTGTCCAGGGCATCAACCTCAGCGCCCCAAACAATGCAAGGCACTATAATTTTGGCGCCTCCGATGGAGCCTTGCATAGTGATTTCGGCGCCCCTGACGAAGCCTCATGCCGACGAGGCTTATCCGAGCTACTTTTATTTTCCTACTTAATTTTGGGATGTGCTCACTTTTTTAAAATCCCCAACTCGTTCCCCTACACCACTAACACGAAAACCTACTCTAGAAAGGATAATTCTAAGTTAACATCCCCAAGGTTCCTCCATCATCCAAGGTAAGTTCTAACGATAATTCTAAGTTAATTTCAATTCTCCAACACCTTATTAACATGGGTAAATCCGTCCACTCATTAGATATTCAGTCAAGATACCAATGTTGAGAAAGGAATCCCTAGAACTCGAATTCAAGAGGAGCGAACTTCGAAAAGGTAATGCTTCTACTCCCTAATCATTTATAACTACGAATTGATAAGTTTTTGGGAGAATAGTAAGTTGGTTTGATAACGATAACCATAAGAACAAGGGTTTTGGATTGTTGAAATATGATTGTTGTAAACATTTGGGTGATGAGAAATGGTGTTAGTTACATCTATTTGGGATTGTAGAATCACCTAGAAGTAGAAGAATGAGAACTTGTTAAGAAAAAGACCAATTACTAAGGGCGATGAGGCTTTACAACCATAATATGTTTGATAAAATTCCTATGTTACTAAAATAGGAGCATTAGTGATAATATTGGTTCCTCTTGATATATTTATTGACGTATATTGTCGTTGAAAGAGGTGACGAACATCGTGATACAATTAAAAAGCGAAAGAGCTAAGGTATGTGAGGCTAACTCTCTTTACGCTTGGGAATGTTTATGATTCTCCATACGTCCCATTCGTTATGACTGCTACGAGTTTACTCAGAAAGTAATTATGCCTTAGTCCTGTGAATCGTTGTAGAACTTCTATTCTCTAGATGTTATAGTTTCATAATCATTCAATATCCTATGAGCTTCAGTTATTACAAATAAATTTATTATGAATACATGTCTCAGTCTTCTTCTATTCAGCATTCCTGAGGCTGCAGTTTATGCTTTATGCATTTTTTGGGATGAGACCGCCCTTATGTATACGTATACTTGGCCCGAGGCCGCAACTTGTGCACATATATATTGGGCCTGAGGCCGTAGTTTAATATTCAGATAAACATGTGGTTCATCATTCAGAAGAGGGAGTATTCATATCCTTACTTCCTTTGTTCAGTTCAGTTATCAGTTATCTGTTATCATTTCAATTTCTCTTTTAGCAGTTATCGTTTTAGTTATCAGTTAACAGTCATTTCAGTATTCTGTTATCAGTTCTTTGTTATCAGCTTAGTTTCAGTTCTAGTATTTATGCTTCTTTCTTTCAGTTTTTTTACATACTAATGCAATTCAAATGTACTGACGTCCCTTTTTGCTCGGGGCCTGCATCCTGCAATGCAGGAAATGAGTTACAGGTTGACGATTCTGCTTGCTAGGACATCTTGTATTAGCTATTGGTTAGCCCAGTCTTTCGGGGCATTATCCCTTTTTTTAGTCTTTAGTCTTTATTGTGTTTAAGTAGTAAGGTATGTCAGGGACCTTATCACGGTAAACAGTTAGCATTATAGTATTCTTAGAAGCTTCGTAGACTATAGTTCAATCAGTCAGATGTTAGCAGACTTTTATGTCTTAGCCTTATCGGCTACTCATTTACACTAGCAGACTTTTCAGTGTTTTCTGCATCTATGATATTTCAGTCAGACTCTTCAATAGATCATCATGTTGTATATTTACATCTAGCTTACAGTTATACCACATGTTGATCTAGCCATACAGTTGGTTTGCTCGATCACATGCTGTCAGGAACCGAGTGTCGTGTTATGCCCAGGCCATGGCGTGACACAAGGCCCGGTAGAGAGAGGAGCTAAGTCATTTTTTTGTGCTAGGGCTTGCATATCAAGGGGAACCTGTCTTATACTTCCCTCCCAAGAACCAAGGTAATGTTTTTGGAGTAATTTTGAGTTAATTACCACTCCTAAACACTTATATTAACTAGGATTAATCTTGAAGATCCATATATTTCCATTCAAATCCCCAAATTGGTCAAGAACACTACAAGTTGGGATTTTCAATAGTCTCACTACGAGAGGTATGTCTACCATCTCTAACGACTCTATGGTGATTATTTATGTATAAAATATATGTTAGGACTTTGGGATGGTGATTGGAAGCCATAAGTGCCTAACCTGGGTTGTGTTGGTGTTGTAGATATTGTAAAAAGGTTTAATTAATGAGATTGATGGTTTGGGTGTGAATTGTTGGGCATGCATGTGCTAATGGAAGTTGTGGATGGCCTATAGATGATGGTAAGGTTAATTATTGGTATGGAAGGTGGTTGTTAGGTGAAGAAACTCCATTGAAGGAGGTTATAGAAAGATATGCACGTTAGATGTTTGATAAAAAGTCTAAATGACTTAAGGTATATAAATCTTACTAATATTGGTACAAAACTGTTGCATTGTTGTAGATTGAAGTTGTTTAGTGTGGTGGACCATCATAGTACTATTAAAGGGCGAATTTCAAGTATGTTGGCTAAACTACTCTCTTAGAATTGAATTCCATGATGTTTCGGCAAGTTTCAAGTATGGCTGGATCAAGTTCCTAATAAATTTGATTTTTCCGAATGTACCATGTGTCGGAATATATTTATATATATGTATGTTTAAATTATGTTCTGGATGCTCTTATCATATTATGTTATCCTTCGGGAACGTGTTCAAAGTATGATATGTGTATTAAAATGTTATTACTTTTAGTCGTGTTTGAAATGAATGTCTATTATGCTTAACTTGGAAAGAATAATCCATCTGTCCAAAACACATATTGCTCATATATATACTTAAGACCTTGATTTCGAAAGCTCATATTGTTGATAATCTATAAAGATTCTTGAAAATGAAAGAAGTGAGTTGAAATTGTGTATTTCCCTTTTTGGGAAAAGTATTTCAAGAATAAATAGTGTGTTACTCGTCTATCATTTTAACATGCATTTGGATTGCCAATCATTTTACTCCATTTCATGGAAAGAAATCTATTGTGTTTAAAGTCTTCATTTCTAATGAACTTAAAGTTGTGATTTACGGAATATTATATATGTTGATATTTATAATGATGATACATGATAGGAAAAAAATGGAAGTGTGGAACTTGAAATACGGCCATCGAGCCATGAATAAAGAAACTTCTGAATGGCTAAAAGAGCCAAGGAAATACTGTTGTTGTGAGTGGTTGAAAATTCTTATGAAGATTTATACAATGTTAAAGATGATGATGTGAATACATTTATATTTAAGTTACCTTGTGTGAATAAACAAAAAAAAATATTTTTGGGAGTATCATTAGCAAACCGAGGAAGGGTGGGTCATAAGGCCCACACCCGAAACTACATGAGCCGGTGTACGGGTGAATTGTGATTATTTCCCTTATTTGGGATGAGATTGATATTAGCTGTGAATTGGAAAGTCAACCCACACGGCATATGTAGGAAGGCGGCCTAGCCGATCGGGTGGAGATCGGACGCCTTGTTGTGCACATGGTGGTACTACTCTTGGTAAAAACGTTTTTCGCATCACATGTTAAACCACATTGTCCGTGGGGAGATGGCCTACCCGATCAGGTGTGATAGGACTCCATGCTAAAAACACGGTGGTATATCTGTGCTAATGTTCTCCAAACCAAAAATATATATTATTTTCGTATTATGAAAATCATTATGTTTTAACTTGGCATTTGGATATCATTGATTATTACTTGTTTCTTCCATGGTGTTTCCCCTTATTTCATTGGCATTCTATTTCATAAGAGCACATTTAGCTTTACATACTAGTACTATTCCCTATGTACTAACTTACTTTATGCCGGGGGCGCTGCATCTTCAATGGATGTAGGTAGTTCATCAACGGGCGGTCTTGATCCTCACTAGCATTTACTCTCTACTCAGCAGGTTATGGTGAGCCCTACTCTATTCAAGGCTTTATGTCATTTTACATTGTACTTTATGCTTTGAGGTATAGCCGGGGCCTTGTCGCCGGCACTTCCATTCTACTCTTCTGTTATACTTAGAGGCTCCGTAGACATATTGTGGGTGGTGTTTGATGTTGGGAATTGAACTAGAAGTGTTGGTATTTTTGCAAACATGTTTTTCATCATATGTATAAACTTGTAATATTTTTGAAATCGTAAATGAATATCCGTTGAGAAATCTCATGTACATACTCAGTTTCTCCTTAAAATGGTGATAGGCTCCTCCGTCCATTTTATGGATGATGAGCGTCAGGTTACGTTTGTAATTCTGTTTATGGATTCCATCACGATCTCTTGAGTCCATATGATGTTCCAACATGTGTTATGTCTCATACATTCTTACATTGATTATGCTGGGGGGGATATAGCCCATAACACCAGCGAGAGCTATAGATTAAATGCTAGGGGTAGATAGCACGTAACGCCAACAAAGCCTATTGATTATATCCTGGGGGGTGTAGCCCATATCACCAGTTGGGCATGTTGATTATATATTTATCTACTGTGGGGGGGGGAGGGTGTGTATGGCCCATTTCAGTATTTATATATCCACGTTAGTTCAGAATTGACATATGAATAATAGACTAGGATTCATGTATATGTTTCATGTTATGCGTATAATGATGCCCTATGAAGCTAGTTATGCTCTATTAGCTGGCAGGTATTTTTGAGAAATGTCGAAGGTTGCTATCCTTCTAATTCAGAACCTATATTATAATCACCATATCTTTTAGTATTCAGTCAGCTCAGTGTTCAGTCAGTTCAGTGACAATTCGGTTCAGTAGCTATTCAGTTTAATATCTCTGCACATCAGTAATCCTGTATTCTTTTAGTTTAGTATGCAAGTGTTCATGAAAGTTCAATGTTCACATGTTTCCACCAGACCCGTTTAAAGTCAAGAGTCAGCCATAGTTACAGTTAGGACAATCATTCGAGGACAAATGATCAGAAAGGGTAGATAATGTAACACTTTGCAAATCTGGATTAGTTGTGGATGTGTTAAATGAGTATTAATGTGACATTTTTTGCCACATGAAGTCCTATTGGGATGAGTATGGGTAGAAACAATTGTTTTAGAATCAAGACCGAGACAGTGGTGTGTAAAATTTAGTAGAATCGACTAAGTTTATGGGAGGTCCGTCTTATAGCCTTAGACAGTGCAAGACCATAAAAACTCACGGCCATAGACAATGCAAGTCCATAAAAACTTAGTGCTCCAGATAGTACAAGGCACTGTCCAGGTCATCAATCTCAGTGCCCCAGACAACACATAGGCACTGTAAGTTTGGCGCCTCCGATGGCGCCTTGCATAGTTATTTTGGTGCCCCTGACGATGCCTCACACCGACGAGGCTTATCCGAGCTACTTTTATTTTCCTACTTAATTTTGGGACGTGTTCACTTATTTAAAATCCCCACCTCGTCCCCCCACACCCCTAACACGAAAACCTGCTCTAGAATGGGAAACTCTCAAGAACTTAACTTCCCCAAGGTCCCTCCATCATTAAAGGTAAGTTCTAACGATAATTCTAAGTTAATTTCAACTCTCTAACACCTTATTAACATAGGTAAATCCTTCCACTCATTAGATATTCAGTCGAGATACCATGGTTGAAAAGGAATCCCTAGAACTCGAATTCAAGAGGAGTGAACTTCGAAAAGGTATTGCTTCTACTCCCTAATCATGTATAACTATGAATTTATGTGTTTTTTGGACAATAGTAAATGGGTTTGATAACGATAACCATAAGAACAAGGGTTTTGGATTGTTGAATTATGATTGTTGTAAACATTTGGGTGATGAGAAATGGTGTTAGTTACATCTATTTGGGATTGTAGATTTACCTAGAAGTAGTAGAATGAGAACTTGGTGAAGAAAAGACAAATTACTAAGGGTGATGAGGCTTTACAACCATAAGGTGTTTGATAAAATTCCTAAGTTACTAAAATAGGAGCATTAGTGATAATATTGGTTACTCTTAAAAAGCGCCAGAGCTAAGGTATGTGAGGCTAACTCTCTTTACGCTTGGGAATGTTTATGATTCTCCCTACGTCCCATTCATTATGACTGCTACGACTTTCCTCAGAAAGTAATTATGCCTTAGTCCGGTGAATAGTTGTAGAACTTCTATTCTCTAGATGTCATAGTTTCATAATCGTTCAATATCCTATGAGCTTCGGTTATGACAAATAAATTTATTATTAATACATGTCTCAGTCTTGTTCTATTCAGCACTCCTGAGGCCGCAGTTTATGCTTTATGCAATTTTGGGCATGAGGCCGCCCTTATGTATACGTATACTTGAGCCCGAGGCCGCAGCTTGCGCACGTATATATTTGGCCTGAGGCCGAAGTATAATATTCAAATAAACATGTGGTTTATAATTCAGAAGAGGGAGTACTCATATCCTTACTTTTTTTGTTCAGTTCAGTTATCAGTTATCAGTTATCTGTTATCATTTCAGTTTCCCTTTTAGCAGTTATCGTTTCAGTTATCAGTTAACAGTCATTTCAGTTTTCTGTTATCAGCTCAATTTTAGTTCTAGTATTTACAGTTATTTCTTTCAATTGTTTTACATACCAATGCAATTCAAATATACTAACATCCCTCTTTGCCCGGCGCTTGCATCCCGCAATGCAGGTAACGATTTACAAGTTGACAATTCTGCTTTTTAGGACATCTCGTATCAGCTATTGGTGAGCCCAGTTTTTTTGGGGCATTATCCCTTTTTTCAGTCTTTAGTCTTTATAGTGTTTAAGTAGTAAGGTATGCCAGGGACCTTGTCACGGTAAACAGTAAGCATTACAGTATTCTTAGAAGCTTCGTAGACTATAGTTCAATCAGTCAGATGTTAGCAGATGTTTATGTCTTAGCCTTGTCAGCTACTCATTTACAATAGCAGACTTTTCAGTGTTTTCTGCATCTATGATATTTCAGTCAGACTCTTCAATAGATCATCATGTTGTATATTTATATCTAGCTTACAGTTATACCACATGTTGATCTAGCCATACAGTTGGTTTGCTCGATCACATGCTGTCAGGAACCGAGTGTCGTGTTACGCCTAGGCCATGGCGTGACACAAGGCGAGGTAGAAAGAGGAGATACGTCATTTCTTTGAGCTAGGGCTTACATATCAAGGGGAACCCATCCTATACTTCCCTCCCATGAACCAAGGTAATGTTTTTGGTGTAATTTTCAGTTGATTACTACTCCTAAACACTTATATTAACTAGGATTAATCTTGAAGATCCTTAGATTTCCATTCAAATCCCCAAATTGGTCAAGCATACTACAAGTTGGGATTTTCAACTATCTCACTACGAGAGGTATGTCTACCATCTCTAACGACTATATGGTGATTATTTATGTATGAAATATATGTTAGGACTTTGGGATGGTGATTGGAAGCCATAAGTGATAAACCTAGGTTGTGTTGGTGTTGTAGAGATTGTAAAATGGTTTAATTAATGAGATTTATGGTTTGGGTGTGAATTGTTGGGCATGCATGTGCTAATGCAAGTTGTGGATGTCCTAGAGACGATGGTAAGGTGAATTATTGGTATGGAAGGTGGTTGTTAGGTGAAGAAACTCCATTGAAGGAGGTTGTAGAAAGATATGCACGTTAGATGTTCGATAAAAAGTCTAAATGACTTAAAGTTTATAAATCTTACTAATATTGGTACAAAAGTGTTGCATTGTTGCATATTGAAGTAGTTTAGTGCGGTGGACCATCATAGTACTATTAAATGGCGAATTTCAAGTATGTTGGCTAAACTACTCTCTTAAAATTGAATTCCATGATGTTTCGGCAAGTTTCAAGTATGGTTGGATCAAGTTCCTAATAAATTCGACTATTCTGAATGAACCATTTGTCGACATATATTTATATATATGTATGTTCAAAATGTGTTCTGGATGCTCTTATCATATTATGTTATCCTTCTGGAACATGTTCAAAGTATGATAAGTGTATTAAAATGTTATTACTTTTAGTCTAGTTTCCAATGAATGTCCATTATGCTTAACTTGGAAAGAATACTCCATGCGTCCAAAATACTTATTGCTCATATATATACTTAAGACCTTGATTTCGAAAGCTCATATTGGTGATAATCTATAAAGATGCTTGAAAATGAAAGAAGTGAGTTGAAATTGTGTATTGCCCTTTTTGGGAAAAGTATTTCAAGAATAAATGGTGTGTTACTCGTCTATGATTTTAACTTGTGTTTCGATTGCCAATCATTTTACTCTATTTCATGGAAAGAAATGTATTATGTTTAAAGTCTTCATTTCTAATGAACTTAAAGTTGTGATTTACGGAATATTATATATGTTGATATTTATGATGATAATACATGATAGGAAAGAAATGGAAGTGTGGAACTTGAAATACGGCCATTGCGTCATGAATAAAGAAACTTATGAATGGCCAAAAGAGCAAAGGAAATAGTGTTGTTCTGAGTGGTTGAAAATTCTAATGAATATTTATACAATGTTAAAGATGATGAGGTGATTACATTTATATTTAGCAAACCGAGGAAGGGTGGGTCATAAGGCCCACACCCGAAACTACATAAGTCGGTGTACGGGTGGATTGTGATTATTCCCCTTATTTTGGATGAGATTGATATTAGCTGTGAATTGAAAAGTCAACCCACACGACATATGTAGGAAGGCGGCCTAACCTATCGAGCGTATATCGGACGCCTTGTTGCGCACATGGTGGTACTACTCTTGGTAACAACATTTTTCGCATCACATGTTAAACCACATTGTCCATGGGGAAATGGTCTACCCGAATGAGTGTGATAGGACTCCGTGCTAAAAACACGGTGGTATATCGGTGCTAATGTTCTCCCAACCAAAAATATATATTATTTTCGGATTATGAAAATTGTTAAGTTTTAACTTGGCATTTGGATATCATTGATTGTTACTTGTTTCTTCCATGGTGTTTCCCTTTATTTTATTGGCATTCTATTTCATAAGAGCATATTTAGCTTTACATACTAGTACTATTCCATATGTACTAACTTACCTTATGCCGGGGGTGCTGCATCTTCAATGGATGCAAGTAGTTCATCAGCGGGCGGTCTTTATCCTCATTAGCATTTACTCTCTACTCAGCAGGTTTTGGTGAGCCCTACTATCTTCAAGGCTTTATGTCATTTGACGTTGTACTTTATTCTTTGAGGTATAGCCGGGGCCTTATCGCCGGCACTTCCATTCTACTCTTCTGTTGTACTTAGAGGCTCCGTAGACATAGTGTGGGTGGTGTTTGATGTTGGGAATTGAACTAGAAGTGTTGGTATTTTTGCAAACATATTTTTCATCATATGTATAAACTTGTAATATGTTTGAAATCGTAAATGAATATCCTTTGAGAAATCTCATGTACACACTCAGTTTCTCCCTAAAATGGGGATAGGCTCCTCCGTCCATTTTATGGATGACGAGCGACTGGTTACGTTTGTAATTCTGTTTATGGATTCCATCACGATCTCTTGAGTCCATATGATGTTGCAACAAGTGTTATGTCTCATACATGCTTACATTGATTATGCTGGGGGGGATATAGACCATAACACCAGCTAGACTTATAGATTAAATGCTTGGGGGAGATAGCACGTAACGCCAATGAGACTTATTGATTATATGCTGGGGGTGTAGCCCATAACACCAGTTGGGCGTGTTGATTATATATTTATCTACTGCGGGGAGGGGGGGGTATGGCCCATAATACTAGTCAGGCATATTATGTTCGCTTATATAGAAACAATTTGCATTGCATGACTATACATGAGGCTAGTTCGGTTTTGCAGTTACCTTATTTGGGGGACATATCCCATTTCACCAGACATGTACCTGTTTAGATAGTAGTTCAGTTTCAGCTCCTTCAGTTCAGTTCCAGACCAATTGCTAAATAGACTATTGTTTAGCTTTCAGCTTTTATTGAGATTTCTAGCTTACAATAATACTTTAGTATGCTTTACATATGTGTTCCACCATACATATTTTGTACATATTGTACTCACATCCATTTCAGGGCGCTGCGTTGCATGTTGTGCAGGTACCGATAGATCAGCATTTTAGCTACATCAGTAGGCAATCCACTAACTGTTGGAGCCACTCCGCTTACCCGGAGTTACTTATCTTTTGGTATGTGTACAGTTAACTAGTTTGGGTATGACGCGGCCCTGTTCCATCCAGTAATCTTTTAGTTCAACACTCCTAAAGGCTTGTAGATATGCACCCGTACAGTTAGCATGTTTCTATATGTCAGCTTATGTTAGGCTTGTCAACTTTCCATATTGAGCATTTCTTACCAGCAATGCTTATGCTTGTTCAGTTTATCTGTTTATATTCATGATTAGTAGATTATCATCAAGTTCAGTGATGATCGGCACTTTGTGTCAGTTATCCATCGTGGCCCTAGGCTGGATTGGCAATAACCTGACAGATTATATAGTACTCTATTTTGAGGGTTTGGTTCATTTTAACAAAGTTTGAGTCGTAGAGCTCGATTTTGGGCGATTTTGGAAGGGATTTTTATGGTTTGGACGGGGGTACGTGTTTTTTACTTGGATTTTTTAATTATTCATGATTCTATCATTATTTTTATCATTTAATTAGTGATTTGTATTGGAGAAATTGGGGGGAGGGGGTTGTAAATGCTTTCCTAAATAATAAATTGAGAATTTGAAGGTCGATTTGAAGTCGGAATTGAATAATTTTTGTATGGTTGGACTCATATCGAAATGGGTTCTCAGAATTTGTAAGTTTGGTCGTGTTCTGAGGTGCGAGCCCGGGGTTGACCTTTTGAGTTGACTTTTTGATTTTCATTAAAGATTGAATCTTTATTATCTGAAATTATTTTTCATGGCTTTTATTTATGATATTAAGTTATTTTTGCTAGATTCGAGTCGACTGCAAGTTGTTTCAAACGGGAAGGGCATTTTGGTGGATTGATTTACCTTGCTCAAGGTAAGTATCTTGCCTTATTTTGTGTGGGGGAATTACACCATAGTGATTGGTTTATTAAACTATTAGAATTACGTGGAAGACTTGTACACGAGGTGACGAGTTTGTACACGGCCTTATATGTGAAACTTTTACCGGTTAGACCCTTAGGTTTCGTATGTACATTTAATTGAAGTTGCCCTATCATATTATATCCTCAATTGTTAAATTTACCCTTACATGCTTTACTTGAAGTTGTTAGTTCATGATCTATCTTTTATTGCCAAATATACTATTATATGCTTTAAACGAAGTTGTTACCTCTCTTATTTACATGTTATCTGTCTCATTATTGAGTTATTCTTATTTGAAGTCATTGTTACATGTTATCTCTTCCATTGTTGATTTATTCTTATTTGAGGCCGTTGTTACATCTTATCTCGTCCATTGTTCATTTTTTCTTATCTGGAGTCGTTGTTACATGTTATCTCTCTCATTGTTGAGTTATTCTTATTTCAAGAAATTATTACTTGTTATGTCTTTCATTGTTGAGCTTATTCTTCAGTTTCATTGTCTTTTTGTAATTCTCGCGTTGACTTACTTGTTGTACTCTCGTGTTATTGTTGTTGTAATTGTTGTACTCAGTGTTGTTGAGATGTGGGCTATGTGTAGTTGTGGTATTGGGATTGTTGTTTAGGGAATGTTGTGGCATATGGGAACATGCGGTGCGAGTTGTTATAATGTGTTGTTATGTTTTTTGGCATATGTGGGATTGTTTAGAGGATTTGTCATGGTGTTTGCATGGTGTTCGCTATGACTTTGATTTATGAGATGATAATATTATTGTTGTGCGCTTGTGAGATTTATGCACTGATCATGTTATTAGCGAGTATCATTAATAATTATGGTCTCTATTACCTCACGAGGTAATAGAGAAAATAATTATTAATGATACTCGCTAATAACCTGATAAGTTCATAAATCTTACAAGCGCACAACAATAATATTATCATGTCATAAATCATAGTGATAAATCTCTATCACGCCCCAAACCGGGTAGAGGCGTGGCTAGCACCCGGTGCCGTACTGGCCTGAGCGAACCACTCTGTAACTTGTTTTTTGTAACTATCATGGGCCAACATGGCCACAACTCGTAATGTATAACTATAAGTGGGCAAACACTGTATTAATGAACCATCGTTTATAAAACATGAATACATATGGGCCATCAAGGCCTCTGACATACTATACAAATTGAACCTCTGTCTACAAAGCCTCTAAGATTATTTGACATCAAATGGGATAGGGCCCCCGCCTGACAATAAGTCTGTAGCGAAACTCGGACGCGATGACTTATAGACTCGGCTGCACACCGAATGTAATGGAGTCTTACCGATCCTTCGTTGAATGCTAACCTCATCTACTATGAGGGCTTGTCAAACTGATTACCTATTCCTGCAGGCATGAATGCAACATCCACAACAAAAGGACGTCAGTACGAATAATTTTCCGAGTATGTAAGGCAGAACTGAAACATAACAATAAGTCAACATTAATTAAAGAGATATAAGAATCAACCTGAGTCTCTGTATATGTATACTTATTATACTTGGATATATAATGATTCTCTTTGAGACTATTATCCATATCGCATGATGCATGACTGCTCAACTGATCAGTGGAAAACTCCCCGACCGGTCGGAGCGCGGTGGTAAATGCATGGCTGCCCGACCGACAGTAGCTCGGTTGTAAATGTGTAACTGCCCAACCGACAATAGCTCGGTGGTAAATGCATGACTGCCCGACCGGACGTAGCTCAGTGGTAAATGATGATGCATATAATACCATTATGAATATTAACATCTTTATCAAATACCTCAATAGAGAATTAGGAACATACTTAGACATGCTTGAATATCACTTTACAGGAATGAATAATATAGACATCCTTAACTGCTAAGAGTAGAACCATTTATGGAATGACATTACGTTTACGTGTCATTACTTGGATCATGCCAAAAGAAAGAAGGATTAGCCTTAACATACCTTTGTCGTTTACCTAACCACACGACGGCGGTTCAGCCCGTTAGTACTTCAATCTGAAACTTGTAATTTTGAGAACATCAACAGGTAATTATCTTTCAAAATCTGGACAACATAGGTTCCTTCGCCCCAATTTACCACTACGTTCTTTTATATACACTTCTTATAATAATATTACAACTTTCTCTATAAAATGTATAGTAGTTCTTCCCCTTCAGAACAATAGATACAAACCTAAACCGAAACATAGGCTCCTATAATTGCCAGTTTCATTTCGTTGCTAGTTGGTACTAATTTGGTGACTTAACAAATATTGAAGGAATCAGAGCAGTAATATATTTAGTGTGCTAAAACATATTGTGAGTGAAGGAATATTGTGATGGTAGTGTATATGTGGATATTTTTGTGAAGAAGATTAAAATTCTGCTTTTGCTTTTCTTTCTAGGAACTAGGAACTAGGAATTAGGAGCCAACTATTTGACAGATGTTCAAAAGTGGATACCCTTCCATGCATGAACCCACGTTTCCCGTTGTTGTAGAATCTCCCATTACCTAATAATTAACCAATTTCCCACATAATTAAGATTTATCTCAAATTACCTAGAATACTAATCATGGTCATGTGGTATAGTACTAGTCCATAAATACAGGGTATTGTAGGTTGGATCGTATTTTATCCCAAAATGTCAAACTTCCGCGATACTCAGTTTCTTTGATTCGTTTACCCTCTGACCTTTATAACACTTATCACTTGCTTGACATATCATAAATACTTATAACCTCAAATATAGTATTGTCCCCATCCTAAAGTACTACTATTAAAATATTAATAAATCACGGTATCATATAAAATCAATACATACACTATTATTTCATTAAAACATCCATGCAAAAATACATATATTCTCTCAACTTCTAATTTTTCTAATCACATATAAAGAGTACAAATTTTCGTACGCTTAATTCTTAAAATGGTAAAAAGATAACCTTCTTTTCTTGTGAGAAAATAATTTCTATCTTTACAATAATGAAAATCTCATAAACTTTCTCGTATTATGTGTATAATTTAAAGCATATTCGGAAGTAGTAATATTAATAACTATATAAAATCATATTTTTCAAACTTTTTACAAAAATGTTCCACTCAAAATACCATATCAAATGTATATAACGGTATCAATGTTGTTAAACTTATGAGGTTTTACAATAACATAGTCACAAATCCTTTATAACCTCATTAATGGTCTTAATCCCTTCAAGCTCATATGGATTACTACGACTCATCCTAATATTAAAGTAACATTCGTTCTCGAACGGAAATAAAAATGTACCTGGACTGGTAAAAGGGGTTGGTATCTACTCCTCATATAGGACTTGGACTCCCACGTAGCCTCCTCAATCAGCTGACCAGTCCAATATACTTTCACATAAAGAAAAGTCATAGATCTCAACTTTCAAACCTACTGGTCTAAAATAGCCACGGGCTCTTCCTCATAGGTCACATTCTCATCAAGATACACCATGCTAAAGTCCAAAACATATTACCTATCCTCGTGGTTCTTACGAAACATAGAAACATGAAATACGAGATGAACCCCTGGCAGGCTAGAAGGTAATTCAAGCCTATAAGCAACCTATCTAGCTCTCTGCGAGATTTCAAACGGGCCAATAAACCTCAGTCTCAACTTTCCCTTCTTCAAAAATCGCATCACGCCCTTCATAGGCGATATTAAAAGAAGAACCTTCTCACCTTCCATGTAAGCCGTATCTCGAAACTTTCAGTCCGCGTAACTCTTTTGCCGGGACTAGGCTGTATGTTGTCGGGACTAAGCTATACGAAGTCGCTCCTGAATCACCTTAACCTTTTCCAAAGCATCACATACCAAATCTCTGCCCAACAATTAGCCTCACCGGGCTCAAACCAACAAACCGGAGAACGACATTGCCTCCCCATATAAGGCCTCGTATGGAGCCATCTGGATGCTAGACTGATAACTGTTTTTGTAGGCAAACTCTGCTAGATGTAAGAACTGGTCCCACTGGCCCTTGAAATCCATAGAGCATGCTCGCAATATATCCTCCAATATCTGAAAGTACGCTCAAATTATGCGTCCCTCTAAGGATGAAACACGTTACTCAGCTCGACCTACGGGCCCAACTCACGCTACATATCTCTCCAAAAGTGTGATGTGAACTGCATGCCCCGGTAATAAAAAATCAATATGGGCACACCCTTCAGGCGGATAATCTCCCAGATGTAAATCTGAGCCAACCGCTCTTAAGAATAGGATGTTATCACAAGAATAAAGTGTGTGGACTTAGTCAATCGGACCACAATAACCCACAACATCATATTTCCTCAAGCTCCGTGGTAAGTCTAGCACAAAGTCCATAGTGATGCGCTCCCACTTACACTCCGGTATCTCAAATCTCTGAGTCAACCCACCCGATTTCTAATGCTTATACTTTACCTGTTGACATTCAAACACCGAGAGACATGACCAACAATATGTTTCTTTATCTTTCACCACCAGTAGTGATTCTTCAAATCAGGGTACATCTTCGTGACACCTGGGTGAATATCATACCATGAACTGTGAGCCTTCTCAAGGTTCAACTCTCTCAACCCATCAACATTCGGAACACCAACATAGCCCTGAAGCCGCATAACATGTCATGATCCAAAACCACCAACCGGTTATGATGGTGCCTAACTAACTTTCTAGAGAAGCCAAATATAATAAGAGTTGTACTAGATAATAGAAATAACGAGAATAATATAGGTCTAAAGCCAATAACACAAAATAACTGTGCCGATACATAACAAATCTCCAAGAACTGGTAAACATTGAGTCATGAGCTACAAAATAAAGATAAAAGTCTGGAATGCCAAAATAACAATACTATCTAAAAGAAAGATAACAGTACTAATTAAGTGTAGCTCTACATCGTCTATTTGCATCTCTTCGCAACAAAACACAACTACCCATGGTTTGGGCCAACACCTGGATTTGCACAATTAAGTGTAGAGTGTAGTATGAGTACAACTGACCCCATGTACTCAAGAAGTATCATAACTAACCTTTGCGAGGTAATAGAGACAAGAATTATTAATAATACTTGCTAATAACCCGTACAGTTCATAAATCTCACAAGTATATAGGAATAACATCATCAAGTCATAAATCAGAGTGCGCCTCCTTGGTGCAGAAAAAGCGAACATGCTCTATTTCAGTTAAAGATCCAGCATATAGAGAAGATATGCAAAAGTAAGGTATGTATACATTCATGATCTAGCATATAGATAAGATATGTGATTAAAACATGTATACATCAAAGGAAATTGCAAGTGGAGAAAAATTAAATAACCAAAACACACAATGGTCAGTTTTCCTCTTATTGCGTGTACACCATCAAGAGACAAACATGCGAGGGTGACCCTAGGGGGATGGAATCTTATCCACACACTGCACGGACAACTCACGTGCTAACATAACTCAGGTCCGCACAGACAACTCACGTGCTATCAACCCAGTCCATATCACACATAAAGCACATACAAAGATACATGTACATGAACAATGTATATCAATTTACATACTCATGGACTGATATAAGTGACATGCTATAGTATAGAAATGTGCGAAGTGTCCTACCACAGTTCTAGTCAGGTGATTACGCCACAAGAATAACAACTAACACGTTTGAATAGGAGATCAATCAACAAATAATCTCTAACATGATTCCAAATTGCTCACGAACGGAATACAACATAAGAAGTATGATAACATGAAGCTTAGAAATCGATTCAAGGCATATAATATCCTAAACACTACCCCGAACATGGATAATACCCTGGTATATGCGCATGGGCTCAATCCCCTCACATGTGCTCCACTCATAGCATGTAGCTTTCACTATAATATTAATAGAAGCCATAGAAAGCAACCCCAAATAGTAAAGCTAAGATTTTGATGCAATTATACAAAGTTATCCCTGGGCCCGCACCCTAGAACCTGACAAAACTCACAAATCCCTAATACCTATTCCAATACGAGTCCAAATATGTGTGTTTCATCCAAATACAAACCTCAAATTGTCAATTTCCACTCTCCAAAACCATAGTCAAAAACCACCAAATTCCACCTTTAATTCACATAAACTAGGTGTAATAATCCATGGATAATTAATATCTAACACCAAAATCCATTAGTGTACTTACCCCTTCAATTGTTGTGAAATCCCTCCAAAAATAGCATATAGCCAAGCTCCACAACTCCCAATAATGAAAAATGACAAACCCTCAAAGTATAATAGACTGTCCAGTGATTCCGCATTTGTGGAAAATCGATTGGAGATGCGGGAATGGCTTATTCCTTAACCAACATATCGTATGGCTCTAGCTGAGTTGAAAGATTTAATGGATAATTTGCAGGATTTTCTTGACAAGGGGTTCATCAGATCGAGTGTTTCACCCAGGGGTGCGCCAATGTTGTTTGTTAAGAAAAAGTACAGGTTGATGAGGATGTGCATAAATTATCGGAAGTTAAACTAGTTCACTATAAATAACAAGTATCCATTGTCGTGGATTGGTGGTTTATTTGACCAGCTTCAGGGTGCCGAGGTGTTTTCAAAGATTGATTTACGATCTAGCTACAATTTGGTGAAGATTGGGGAATGATATGTCCCTGAGTTAGCTTTTAGGACTCAATTTTGTCAAAATGAGTTCTTGGTGATGCCATTTGGCTTGACTAATGCCCGACAGCCTTTATGGAATTGATGAACCGAGTGTTCAAGCCTTAAATGGATTCCTTCATGATTGTCTTCATTGATGATATTTTTGCTTACTTCTGCAGTCGATAGGAGCATGAGCAGCACCTACAGTAGTGCTTCAGACTTAGAAGGATTGTCAATTGTATGCCAAGTTTTCAAAGTGTGAGTTCTGGTTAGACTCAATTGCCTTTTTGGGTCATGGGGTGTCGTACGAGGGTATAAAGGTGGATCATAAGAACATTTAGGTAGTTCACAATTGGCCTAATCATACTTAATCTATGGAGATTCGATGCTTCTTGGTAGCTTACTATCATCGGTTATTGGAGGGGTTTTCATCTATGTCTGCCCTATTGACCAAGTTGACCTCGAAGGGTGCATTTTTCAGATGGTCCGATAAGTGTGAGACGAGATTTTAGAAGCTCAAGATTGCATTGACTATAGCCCCAGTGGTTGTGTTTCCTACAAGTTCGGGCTCTTACACTGTATATTATGATATTCGCGTATTGGACTTGGTGCAGTATTGATGTAGGACAGTAGGGTGATTGACTATGCGTCTCGTAAGTTAAAGGTTTACGAGAAGAATTACCCTGTGCATGATTTGGAGTTTGCATCCCCTGTTCACGCTCTCATGATTTGGAGGCACTATCCATACGGGGTTCCACGTGAGGTCTATACCGACCATCGGAGTCTCCAACACCTGTTCTCGCAGAAAGACCATAATTTACGACAATGGATATGGTTGGAGTTATTAAAAGACTATGATATCATCATATTATATCATTCGAGGAAGGCCAATATTGTGGTTGATGCCTTGAGCAGAATAGCAGAGAGCATGAATAGTGTGCCATTTTTAGCGATAGTGGAGAGGCCACAAGCCATGGATATTCAGGCTTTGGCCAACCGATTCGTCAGGTTGGATGATTTGGAGCTTAACAGGGTTCTTGCTTGTGTTATGGCATTTTTAGTTTGATGATCCTCACTTGTTAGTGTTGAAAGACACGCTTAGCGGTGTAGTGATAAGGAGATTGTGATTGGAGATAATGGTGTTATGTAATGACCCGACCGGTCATTTTATGTATTTTTGCCTCGTTTCCCCCATTTGATGCTTTACATATGTGTATTTGTTATTATCTAACTAGCGGGGGATGGTTAGTTTGGATTCAGGGGAGTTTTGGATTGAATTGGGATACATAGTCTGTTGGTTGGAGGCTTAAGTTGTAAGCATTGGCCGGAGTTTGAGTTTTATGTAGATGACCCAAGAATGGTGCTTTAATGGTTCCAATAGGTTTGTAAGGTGATTTTGGACTTAGGTGTATGCCCGGATTTTGATTTGGGGTTTTCTATGTTGATTTGGTTCTATTTGGCAAAAATTAATAAGTTGAAGGTTTATAAGACTTATAGGTTTGACCAGGAGATTGTTTTGATGCTATGAGGTTCAGATTGTGGTTCTGGGAGTTGGAATAGTTCTGTCCTGTCATTTGGTACTAGAATTTAATAATTGAGGTCATTCCGAGTTTTTTAGGCATATTCGATGTAAGTTTTGAATTTGGAAATTTGGATTAGTTCTTTATGTTCAAATTGAGGCGCGGTTCATGGTTTTGATGTTGTTTGGTATGATTCTAGGCCTCGAGTAGGTCCATGTTATGTTTTGGGATTGGTTGGTGTGTTTGGACAGGGTCCCACGTGCTTCGGGCATGTTTTAGATTCATTTCGGATCAGTTTGAGTTATGCTGGCATTGCTGAAGATTGCTGAGTCTTGTGATTTTGCATCTACAAAATTGTGGTCACATATATGAATTCGTAGAAGTGGATGATTTTACACATAAGCGGACTGGGCTGGAGGCAAGTGGAAGACTGCAGATGCAGAAGTTAGAATGTAGAAGCGATTTCGCAGAAGCGGTAGGAGGACCGCAGACATTGTTGGTTAAGGAATAAGCCATTCCCGCATCTCCAATCGATTTTCCACAAATGCGAAATCACTGACTGTTCTGCAACCGCATAATGCACCACAGAACGGTTCTGCGGTAGCATAGTGGCCGTGAAATTGACATCCAAATTGTCCAAATTAACTGCCTCACTCTACGGCCATTATGCAGTCCGCAGAGTGATTCTGCGGTCGCATAATGGACCGCAGAAACGCATTTCACTGCCAAACATTTTCCTTTACTTTCCAGTGCATCCTTTAACCCAAAAAGTCCGAGCCACGGCTCGCAAGCTCATCGCGAAGAATTTATACAATCCTCAAACACGTAAGCCCAATTCGGCACCACGAAACATTATTTTCTTTTGCAGCTTTTACCGGGCTTTACACTTAAGTACTTCAAAAATTTTCGGGGTGTTACCTTCTCCCCCGCTTAGGATCATTCATCCTTGAATGAGGGTAAAAATTTGTCATTAGCATCAAATGTGGCCCAATTGTTAATTCATACTCACTAGTAGCTTCAAAATTTGGCTAACTCACTAAATTTCCAGAAACACATCCTAACAAAATATATAGAATCCAACGATGTAGCATAACATAAAACGACACCAACTGTGGCCTTACAAGCAATATATTACCATAAAGGAACACCCTTAACGCCAATTGTACAAATGATACATAATTCATAGAAATCAACTCTTAGAATTTTCATAGATCACAACTTTATAACTACATGGCTATTCAAACAAATAAGGATACTTTTTCTTCATTTCTTCCTCGGCCTCCCAAGTAGCCTCTTCAACCTGTTAGTTTTGCCATAGAACTTTTACGGATGTAATTTCTTTATTTCTTAACTTTCGGACTTGCCTATCCATAATAAAAACTAGAATCTCTTCATAAGTCAATTCCTCATTAATCTCAATAGTCTCAACATGAACAATGAGCGTCGGGTCTCTAATTACTATCTTCAACATAGACACATGAAACACCGAGTGAACCAATGACATTTCCGGTGGTAGCTCAAGCTTGTATGCCACCTCACCGATCCTCTGAATGATTCTTTACGGTCCGATATACCTCGGACTCAATTTCCCTTTCTTACCAAATTGCATAACACCTTTCATGGGGGGAAATTTCAATAATACCCAATCATCTTCTTTGAACTCCAAATCCCTATGACGAACATCCTAATAGGACTTCTAACGACTCTGAGCAGTTTTCAGCCACTTCTTAATGATTTTAACTTTTTCCATAGCTTGATGTACAAGGTTTGGCCTTATAAACTCTGCTTCCCCAATTTTGAGCCACCCAACGGGAGATCTACATCTCCTACCATATAAAGCCTTGAATGGTGCCATCTGAATGCTAGCATGATAACTATTATTGTATGAAAATTCTATGAGTGGAAAATGATCATCCCAGCTACCTTTGAAATCTAGAGCACAAGCGCGCAACATATCCTCAAGCGTCTGAATAGTCCGCTCTGCCTGCCCGTCAGTTTGCGGGTGAAAGGCTATACTAAAATTCACCTGAATACCCAACCCTTGCTGAAATTTCTTCCAAACATTAGCGGTGAATTGTGCTCCCCGATTAGAAATGATGGAAACTGGAGTGCCAGGCAGCCTGACTATTTGTTTGATATACAACTGAGCATATTGTTCCAATGTATCGGTAGCCTTAACTGGTAAAAAGTGGGCTGATTTCGTGAGTCGATCCACAATCACCCAAATCGAGTCAAACTTACGAGGAGTGTGAGGTAATCCTACCACAAAGTCCTTATTAATCATTTCCCACTTTCACGTTGGAATTTCTATGTTTTGCGCCAACCTACCGGGCCGTTGGTGTTCGACCTTCACTTGCTGACAATTTGGACACTTCGCTACAAATTTCGCTAAATTCCTCTTCATATCATTCCACCAATAGATTTCTTTGAGATCATGATACATCTTCGTAGAACCTAGGTGCACGGAATACCTGGAAGTGTGAGCCTCGGTCACGATTCTTTCCCTGAAATCATCTACATTTGGAACACATAGCCGCCCTTGGTACCTTAGTGTACCATCATCCATGCCAAGAGTAAAATCTATAGTTTTATGTTTTTGAATCCCCTCCTTCAATTGGACCAACGATGGATCGTTGTATTACTTCTCTTTGACTTTCACAGCAAGCAATGATTCAGTCCTATTTTGCACAATTACCCCTCCTTCACTAGAGTCCGCAAGACGAACTCCCAAACTAGCCAATCGGTGAACTTCCTTGGCCAATGGCCTTTGATATTCCTCCAAGTGAGCCAAACTACCCATATGTTTTCGGCTAAGAGCATCTGCCACAACATTGTCCTTCCCCGGGTGATACAAGATATCGATGTCGTAATCTTTGAGTAACTCAAGCCATCTCCTCTGCCTCAGATTCAGCTCCTTCTGTTTGTAAATAAATTGAAGGCTCTTATGGTCCATGAATATATCAACATGGACACCATATAAATAATGATGCTAGATTTTCAATGCAAATACCACCACCACAAGTTCTAAGTCATGTGTTGGATAGTTCTTTTCGTGATTCTTGAGTTGCCTAGAAGCATAAGCTATAACATTGCCATGTTGCATTAATAAACACCCAAGCCCAATTCTTGAAGCATCATAATATACCACAAATCCATTTTCACCCTCTGGTAAGGTCAACACTGGTGTCGTCGTCAATCTTGCTTTCAATTCCTGGAAACTCCTTTCATATGCATCTGACCATTGGAACTTAACTACCTTCTGCGTCAATTTAGTCAATGGAGAGGCAAGGGTAGAAAACCCTTCCACAAACTTTCTGTAATACCCTGCTAGGCCCAAGAAACTACGAATCTCGGTTGGCATTGTAGGCATCGGCCAATTCTTCATAGCTGTTATCTTTTGAGGATCATCCATAATCCCTTCACTAGAGACTACATGACCCATGAATGTCACAGATGCAAGCCAAAATTCATACTTTGAAGACTTTGCATATAACTGGTGCTTATACAGAGTCTGCAACACTGCCTTGAGATGATCCGCATGGTCCTCCCGACTCCGCAAATAAACAAGGATATCGTCAATGAACACTATCACGAAGGAGTCGAGGAAAGGTTTGAATACCCGATTCTTCCATGAAGACTGATGGGGCATTTGTTAGCGCAAAAGACATCACCAAAAATTCGAAGTGCCCATATCGGGTTCTAAAAGCTGTTTTTGGAACATCCTTTCCCTGATCTTCAATTGGTGATATGCAGATCGTAAATCAATTTTGGAGAAGTACTTAGCACCCTGCAATTGGTCAAACAAGTCTTCTATCCTTGGCAGTGGGTACTTATTCTTGATTGTGACCTTGTTAAGCTGACCGTAGTCAATACACATTCTCAGTGATCCATCTTTATTTCTTACAAGAAGGACCGGTGCACCCCAAAGCGACACACTCGGTCGGATAAAACCCTTTTCTAACAAGTTTCTCAATTGTTCCTTTAGCTCCTTCAATTCTGTTGGTGCCATTCTATAGGGTGGAATAGATATAGGATGCGTGTCTGGCATCACATCAATCCCAAAATCAATCTCCCGGTCTGGTGGAATCCCAAGGAGTTTATCTGGAAAGACTCCCGGAAATTCATTTACAACAGGCACAAACTCAAGTGTAGGTGCCTCAGCATCGGTGTCCGTAACCTAGACCAAATGGTAAATACACCCCTTGTTGATCATTTTTGTGGCCTTAAGGTAAGAAATAAACCTACCCTTCGTCACTATATCATCACCCTTCCATTCAATAACTGGCTTATTTGGAAATTCGAACCTAATAGTTCTGTTTCAGCAATCAAGTTTGGCAAAACATGAATAAAGTCAATCCATCCCCATTATCACATCAAAATCAACCATTCTCAATTCAATAAGATCGCCCACAGTGTCCCGACCACGCAATATGACAACACAATCCCTATAAACCTGCGCTGTCAAAATAGATTCACTAACCGGAGTAGATACAGAGAATGGCTCATGAAGTTATTCCGGTTCTATCCCAAATTCCATGGCAACATAAGGTGTGACATATGACAAAGTATAACATGGATCAATAAGAGCATACACATCATAAGATTGGACAGTCAATATACTTGTGACAACAGCTGGAGAAGCCTCTGAATTATGGCGACCCCCCATAGCATAGAAACGGTCGAATCCTCTCGAACTTTGTGCTCCACACCTATCTGCACCATGACCTATGGGTGTTGGAGTGCCTCAAGCTGGAGGAGGTGTTGCGGATGTAGAAGCTGCAGAACTGGCTGGTTGTGCCATGCCCCTTCCCACACCCAGGCGGGACAAACGACAATCCCTCTGAATGTGACCCCTCTATCCGCATCCGTAGCATATGGGTAAGTCCATGTAGCATATTCCTAGGTGAATCTTTCCACATCTAGGGCATGGGGGCCTTCTCTGCTGTTGGAATCTACCACCATGATGACCCTGCTGATAGGATCCCTTGTTGCCCTAATTGGGCCTGAAACGGCTCCACTGTTGCTGCTGATTGTGCCCTGATGGCGGTGCACTAGCCGAAGACTGGGCAAAGACTGTGATGACCCTGAAGACCCTCCTCTGAAGGCTGACCTACCACCACCAGAAGAACCACCAAAGTTGCCCGCACACCAGGCCTTATTACTACCCTCTCACTCCATTCTATTCCTCAATTTGCGAGTCTCTGTTTCTTGAGCGAATGCCACTATTTTTCCATAATTTATATCAGAATTCAAGGCTGCTGTAGCGGCCTTATTAATTACCAAGGGACTAAGGCCCTGTACAAATCGGCGCACTCTAGCTTCCACAGTAGGCAACATGTAAATAGCTTACTTGGACAGGTACGCGAATCTCATGTGGTAATACCACACACTCAGGCTACCTTACCTCAGGTTCTCAAACTCAGCAGCACGGGATACCTTAGTCTAGGCAGGCAAGAAATGATCAATGAAGGCATCAGCAAACTCTCCCCATCTCGACGGAGGGCTCCCTTCTTCACGGGACTCCTCCCATAATTCGAACCAAGAATATGCCACCTCTATCAGGCGGTAGGAGGCTAATTCAACTGCCTCCGTCTTAGTAGCACGCATAACTCGGAGAGTCTTGTGCATCTCATCAATGAAATCCTGGGGGTCCTCCTCTGGGTTAGTACCCATGAACACTGGAGGATCCAACTAGAGAAACCTTGTCACCCTGGAACTAGTAGAATTCCCTGGCTGACCGGAAGAAGTGGGTGTAACATTTGATCTCTGGGCCTGGGAAGCCAGTATCTGAGCCAACATCTATATGGCTCCCCTAAGATCAACATCAGAAACACCAGAATCGGAAGCTGGAACTGGAGGTGGAACTGGTATATCAGTTGGAGGGACCATTGCACCCTCGGTAGGTGTAGGGTCAGGTGCGGTCTGATCAGTTGTAGTAGAATCAGGAAGTATAGTAACCGGAGGAATATTCTCACTCCTTGGGTTCTCACCCACATCATCAAATATAGGATCAACTGTCACTCCTGGGGTGACATTGGTTCTTTGTCCAGTTCTTGCCTTCTTCTTAAGTGCCATGTACTAAAAATCAAAGTAAAGCATGGGTTAAAGGAGGAACAATCTTACAACCAGCTTTATCGCACGACCAAGAAGATGAAAGAAGGGTATTATTCCTAAATGTCAAAATAACATCCTAATTATAGATATGGTCGACAACATACCGATAAGAAGGACTCTACTAGACACGGTTCCAAGACATCCTAGGACACTTTAAAACCTTAGGCTCTGATACCAAGTTTGTCACGCCCCAAACTCGGGAAGCGCGACCAGCACTCAACCGAGTGAACCCGGACGAGCAAGCCTATTAGATTTCCTTCTACCCAACTCATTCATGAATGGAGATAATACCAGTTTCATCATTTTTAAAGTCTCAAATGGACAAGTAATACAACCACAATATAACATAGTTTGACTTTCCCAACACCAATACACAACCCACACTATGTCCACGGAGCCTCTAATAGATACAAAAGAGCACTATGATAATGCCGGCAACAAGGCCCCAACTATACCTCAAACACAATACACGAGGAACAAAAGATACATGACCCCGAAATGAAGTGAGGGTCACCAAGTCAGCTGGGAAGAGGATGTACCACTATCACGGATCAGTGTCTCCTACTATGGAATCACTTGCATCCATTGAAGATGTAGCGCCCCCGGCAAAAAGGGATGTTAGTACATACGGATAGTACTAGTATGAATGACAAAACACCCTCTCAATAGAATGATAAATAATACAAACAAGAATATCATAATATCAACGGAAGCCTTAATCAACATCAAACCTCAATTTAGGTTCAAGTCAATGTTCAAATTAATTTCCATATCTCACATTGGGAGATTTTTAGTATCGATATTTCATTGTTCACAATACCATTATTCACAATACCAATACCACCGTACTCTTAGCACGGAGTCCGATCACGACCTGATCGGCTAGGCTATCTTATTAGAGACATCAACCACAATTACTTTCAGTATCAGTACCACCATCTTTAACACAGAGTTCGATCACGACCTGATCGGCTAGGCAATTTATTATGGACATCGACCACAATCACAATCTAATTATAATTTCCAGCACAATCACCACCATGTATGCGGCATGGTGTCCGATCACGACCTAATCGGCTAGGCTGTCTTATTCGAGACAGCAACCTTTTTATATCAATCATCGCATTTCATATTACTTTCACGTCTTTTCATTTTATTGGAACTAATGGCCATAATTATAAGATCATTCTTGGAACGTTGACCGTATTTAGTATTTCATGCTCACATTTTTACTTTCTAACATCAACATCATCATCATCAACAACAACAACAACAATAACAACAATTCAAATCAAGGCATGTAGTACATATGTGAGCAATTAAGAGTCTAAGGCACATAGAGATTCTTCACAAAATTTGGCATAATAGCCTTCGTTTTAATTTAACTTGAAGTCGAACATTTCTAATGCACAACCCATATTTTTAACACATCCTCAACTGATATCATAACATAAATAAAGCATTTGGGATACGTGTTGAACATATATCTTTCAACCCAATCTTACTCGAAATAGCCAATTCTATAATGAACTACTCGGGACTTACATAATTCACATGAATATCGTGGGATCCAATTCTAAGAGAAGCGTTTAGCCAACATACCTCAATTGAGTTTCCTTAAACTCCAAAATATTCTCGAATTCTTAGCAACTTCAATATATTGTAGAAATATAACAGATTGAATCAAAATTAGGAAGATTCTCATGGTTCTAGATCATTTGAGCATTTTATCAAACACTAGGTGTGCATTAAGGTTTCAAGGTCCTTTTATGGAGGATTCCATCATCCCACAACCTAATATTTATCATTTTTAGCTCAACAATATTCATACATCCTTTGATAACACATGCGTGTAAAATAAACAACTCTCATGCCCAAAAATTATCTTGCTAATTACCCATTTCTAGATAAATTCGAAATTGAGGGTTAGGGTGTAGAATCCTACCTTTAGGATGAAGAACTTGTGGATTTTCCTTATTAATCTTCCAAAATTTGAGCAAGAATTGAAGAATCAAGTATTGAGGAATACCTTCTCACTCTAGGGCACTCTATCTCACTCTAAAATGTCAGATGTTTGCTAAAAATGGCTCAAAACATGTATTTAACGAAGTAGGGTAGCGATTTAAAAACCCAAAAAAATGAAGCTCTGGAATAGGTTCTTCGGTCGCATATGCGACCGCATAAGAGTTATGCGGTCTGCGAAATTGGGGTGTCAAACTGGAAATGAACTGACCCGGTCTACGGTCACTATGCGGCCCACAGACCTATTCTGCGGTCGCATAATGCACCGCAGAACCGATGCACCGCAGAACGGTTCTGCGGTCGCATAGTGGCCGCAAAATTAACATCCAAATTGTCCCAACTAACTGCCTCACTCTGCCGCCATTATGCGGTCCTTAGAGTGATTCTACGGTCGCATAATGGACCGCAAAAATGCATTTCGCTGCGTTTAATCCTCAAACATGTAAGCCCAATTCGGCACCACAAAATATTATTTTCTTTTGCAAATTTTACCGGGCTTTACACTTATGTACTTTGAAATTTTCCGGGGTGTTATAGGGACAATACCACTCGCCAGGTAGTTTGCAATGTCTACATACCATGGCGCTACCTCAAGGCTTGTAGCCAATAACTGTTCATCCGGGAAAGTCTCCACGATTTCTTCCACCTCAACCTTCTTCTGTGCTCCTTCCAGCTTAGACAAGTGATCAGCTACTTGGTTCTTCGTTCCCTTTCGGTCACGGATTTCAAAGTCAAATTCTTGTAGCAGTAGCACCGATCGAATCAGGTGCAAATTTGACTCCTTCTTCTCAATTAGGTACCTGAGAGCAGCATGGTCAGAATAAACAATTAACTTCGAGCCTATCAGGTATGACCTGAATTTGTCAAATACGAACACCACTCTTAGCATCTCCTTCTCGGTCACTGTGTAATTTAGTTTGGAACCACTCAAGGTTCTACTTGCATAGTAGATTGGATGCATGACTTTATATTTCCGCTGCCCAAGAACTGCTCCCACAGCATAGTCATCTGCATCACACATCAGCTCAAAAGGTTGCTCCCAGTAAGGTGCCACTATGATTGGTGCACTCAACAGCCTCTTTTTCAATTCCTCAAAAGCTACCCTGCAATCATCAGAAAACATAAAGGGGTGATCTTTTTCAAGTAATTTACATAAAGGGTTAGCAATTTTAGAAAAACTTTTATAAACTGCCGGTAGAAGACGGCGTAACCAAGGAAACTTCTTATGGATTTACGGAAGTGGGTAGGGGTAACTTGTCAATTACATCAACCTTAGCACGGTCCACCTCAATGCCCTTACTTGACACTAGGTGTACCAAGACTATACCTTCCTGTACCATGAAATGGCATTTTTCCCAGTTCAATACCAGATTAGTCTCCATACACCACTTCAATACTCTTTTTAAATTCATAAGGAAGTCATTGAATGAGTTCCCCACCACTGAGAAGTCATCCATGAAAATCTCCATTATGTCATCTACCATATCTATGAAGATGTCCATCATGCACCTTTGGAATGCGGCGGGTGCATTGCATAGGCCAAACGGCATTCTCCGAAAAGCATAGATGCCATACGGACAGGTGAACGACGTTTTCCCTCTATCCTCCGGGGCAATAGAGATCTGGTTATACCTCGAGTATCCATCTAGCAAGCAAAAGTGGGACCTCCCCGCCAATCTATCTAACATATGATCAATGAATGGCAGTGGGAAATGGTCCTTTAGGGTGGCCTTATTCAACCTTTTGTAATCCATACAAATTCTCCATCATGTGACTATTCTTGTTAAGATCAACTCATTGTTCTCATTTTGCACTACCGTCATTCCACCCTTTTTTGGCATACACTGAACTGGGCTGACCCAGTTGCTGTCAGAGATGGGGAAGATGATTCTTGCATCTAACCACTTGATCACTTCTCTCTTCACCACTTCTTTCATGTTAGGGTTCAGCCTTCTTTGATGTTCTCTAGAAGGTTTGTGCCCATCTTCCAATAGAATTTTATGCATACAAAATGTTGGGCCGATACCTTTTATGTCTGCAATGGTCCACCCAATTGCAGTCTTACACTCCTTCTGAACCTGCAAAAGTTGTTCTACCTATACATCTAACAAACCGGATGACATAATAACAGGTAATGTCAAACTAGTCCCTAAGAAAACATACCTGAGGTGAGACGGTAACGGTTTTAGCTCTAACCGTGGTGGCTCTTCAATTGATGGCTTAGCTTGAGGGGTCTTTCTTTCTTCTAAGTGTAAAGGCTCGAATTCAAGTTCTCTTTTCCAGTACCCTTGGCCTTCAAGATCCAAAACCCACTCCGCCAAGTCCTCACCATCTACCTCTTCTAAGTTCATGAGGCAGGCTGCTAGGGAGTCTTTTACGTTCAGTGCCTCATCTTCCTCCTACATAATCACATCCACAACTTTAATCAGAGAGCAATTAGCAAACTCACTGGGTCGCCGCATAGACTTCTGCACATTGAACGTTATTTCTTCATCGTTTAGTCTCATCTTTAGCTCCCTAGTTTCACAATCAATCAGAGCTCTCCATGTGGCCAAGAATGGCCTCCCCAAAATTATGGGAATTTCTTCATCAACTTGGCAGTCCAGAATGACAAAATCTGCCAGAAACACAAAATTTCCATCCTGCATAAGTACATCATCAAGTATACTTGAAGGCCTCTTC
This sequence comes from Nicotiana tomentosiformis, assembly GCF_000390325.3. NCBI lineage: Eukaryota > Viridiplantae > Streptophyta > Magnoliopsida > Solanales > Solanaceae > Nicotiana > Nicotiana tomentosiformis. The sequence goes on along the minus strand of NC_090813.1, from coordinate 41,131,003 downwards.
ATAGTTCGGTCGGCTAGCAGTAGTAACATGGATGTGAGTCTTGCCCTTCCAATGCCTACCAAATCACACAATGCTTTAGCAAAAGCATAGCTACCTATGGTGCACGGAATTATGAAACTCTCTGGGTCGGATTGCTTCTCCGCTATAGGTCTTGTCACAACAGCACTACAAGTCTAAGTCAGTGTCACAGTTGCCAAGTCTTGAAAGTCAAACTTGCGAGACATCAAGTCCTTCATCATTTTTGCATAATCGGGCATCTCCCTCAATGCATCAATCAGTGGAATGTTCACCTGAATCTTCTTCAACATCTCCATGAATTTCTTATACTGCTCATCCTTCTGATAATTGGCCAACCTCTGTGGGAAGGGAGTTGGTTGTCGCTTATTTCTTGTGACTTGAGTTCGATCCTGCTCGGGCACTTTTTCGGATGCCTTCTCTCGAACTTCCTCAGCCTACTTTACAACCTATTTTTCCTTGTTTATTTCCTCCTGGGCTGGTTGGATTCTTACTTCTGTTAGCTCAGTTAACTCATCTACCTCAATTGGTACTGGCACGAGTATCTCAGTTGGTCGGCTTTCGCGAGCACTTTCTTGCTCTAGATCAAGATCTCTACCATTTCTCAGACTCACAACTATCAGCTGCTTCAGGCCTTGCTCTTTCGGATTAACATGTATGTCTGCAGGTAATGTCTCTTAAGGGCGATTGTTTAAGGCCATGGATATTTGCCCTAGTTGAATCTCAATGCCCTTGATAGCTGAGTCATGTGATACTACCTTTTCCTGCATCTGGTGGATCTTGTCTTCCATTTTTCTGCTGGACCCAATGAGTTTTTCGGCATTCCTTTAATTTCAAACAACCCATCATCTTATCGCACTATCTGTTGTTGTTGAGGTTGTTGATAAGCTAGTTGTTGATTCTACTAATTGTACCCTTGTTGCCTTTGATAAGGCACAGCTTGACCCTGTGGTCGTGCAACTCCAAGATTATTATTATTATTATTATTGTACTGCTGTTGTGCTGGCCTATATTGTTGATTTTGTTGTCCTCAAGTCTGACCACCTTGTCTCTTGGTAGTTCATAGTTCATATTCTCTTGGTAGCTTTGATTGTCACTTTCATGTCCACCACTGAACGAACACTCATATGGTTGATTAATGCATGGTGTACATAAGCCCTCATTAGTCGTTTGAACTATGTGTACCTACTTTTGTCCTGATTCATCAATCTTCTTGGTGAGGATCATCAGAGTTGCCATATTCTCAGCTATGGAGTTGTTTGGGTCCAAAGCTACTGAGTGAACTACAGGGGTGATTGTAGTGTCTCTTGTCATCCATCCTGAGTTTGAGCCATTTTATCTAGCAGAACCTTACATTCTCTAAATGATTTGCTCAAAAATGCTCCATCTGCTGAAGCATCAACATTGGCCTTCAAGCTGTCTGCCAATCCCATGTAGAACCTTTATCCCAACATCTGATCCGGAATGACATGGTGTGGACACTTAACTAGCATCCCTTTGAATCTCTCCCACGTCTCTTGCAATGTTTCCGCTGGTTTCTACCTGAAGCTCAAGATCTCATCAACTTTCTTGGCAGTCTTATTGGGTGGGTAAAATTTGTTCAAACATTGCTTGACTAATTCCTACCAAGTAGTGATAGAGTTTATGGGGAGCGAATTTAGCCAAGTCTGAGCCTCTCCTGTCACTGACAATGGAAACAACAATAGCGTTACTGCTTCCGGTGTCACATTTGGTTGCCTTTGCGTGACACAAATTGACAGAAAATTTTTCAGATGTTGCTGAGGATATTCAATGTAAGACCCAGAGAACAGTCCCTTGTTCTGCAGTAGATTTAGCATATTGTTTGTGATTTGAAATGACTCCGCTTGTATCTGAGGGACTGCAATAATGGTTGCTAGATTTTCAGCGGTGGGTTATGCCTAATAATACAAAGCCGCTTCTGGCACAAGAGGTGCCACACCCTGATTGTTTGGGTCATTCACATTGTTTTGGTTATTTATTACGTCACTCATGTATAGTTTATTCATTCCGTTGAGTTCTGTTGTCGTTTGTCTTTCTTGTTTGCTCGATTTAGTGCCTTGAAAGCTTTCTGAGGGTCTGGTAATGCTTTGTCAAAATCACCAATTCTTGAGGAGTTTCTAGGCATGTACCTGTAACACACAAAACTACAAACGTTAGACTTTCAATATAATGAATTTCAAGTCGATAAAGTTGACTAAACTACGAATTCTAGCTATTCTTCTAGCCATAATTAATAACACCGTTAATTCCCCGGCAACGGCGCCAAAAGTTGATCACGCCCAACTATGCCTTCTAAGAGGTCTAGTGGTCGTTGCAAATATAATCCGGTTTATAATTCTGCAGTCGACTACCACATGGAATTAACCTACTAATCACAACCACTAATTTCACAAGAATTCAAGTAATCAACCTTCAGAAATATTGAATAATGAGTTGATCATTAGTAACTAAAAACAAAGTATTTAAAAAGCTGTAAGTTTAATACTAACAAAGCAAATGTTGTAGACAAGATTGGAAAGGTCTAGGGTTATGATTTCTCCTCTCGTCAGAATCCTCCCCGCCACATCTCATATAAATTCTCCTAGATATTTTCTACCGATCGTGATTACTTTAGATGTCGTAACTTTCTTCCGAGCAGATATAACAATTTACTAGATGTATTCTTCCAAACTACGCTAGCTGGCACTAGTTTACCGCTCACTAAGATCACCCCAAGATTTCGTTATTCCTAATCCCACCTTTAAAACTTTCGTACTGATTCCTCATATACGTTAGGAGTGATGTTGGTCAACAACTATCTAAATGTGTACCTTTTTCTAAGAAATACACACTAAATAGGCACAGTCAATTGAGGGGCCTTCAATCAACCACAATAATCATATAGTTGAACAAGTAGAGAAAAGTAAATGGTAGATGAGAATGTAGCTACTCATAATTGTTTGCACAAATACAAGATTGGAATTCATAACAATGGAAAATTAGGAAGAAAGAAGAAAAACGTGAAGTTGAATCCTTCTCCTTGCTCCAAGTGTGTTCTTGCCTCTCCAAAGTCTTCTCTCCCTTCAAAAAGTGGCTAACTTTCATATTTATATGGTTTAGGGTTGAGTTGGGCCGAAATTGCTTCTCCTAATTCGGGTTGAAAAAGTTGAATTTTTCTGCTCCGATCCCGGTCTGGCGAAGTGACCCTTACTTTGCAGTCCGGGACTTTCCTGGTTTCTTCTGCTCTGGTCCCGGTCTGGCGAAGTGAATCTCGCTTCGTTGTTCGGGACTTTTCTCTTCAGCTCTTTTTCACCAGTTTTTCTCCCATTTGATCCTTTTCCGCGCAAGTTTATCCCTACGCATAAGAAACACATAATGAGCATATTTTCACTTCAAAAGCGATGTGAACTCCCGCAACTCATACACAAAATAACACACAAACACACTCAAAACGTGTACTTTTCATCCTTTATCAATTAGCCATCTCTATTCCCTACGAACGAACTTTCCTCATTTTGCTTTGCTCTTCAAGCTGGGTATATATTCTCAATATCTAAGGATCTACAGCAACACCAAAAAACAAACACAAGAAAAAAGAATTTAGAAACCTATCACATGCACTGCATATAGTAGATGTTATTATTTTGATCCAAAATTTTTGTGAGTAATAAAACTTTCCTTTCACCCATAGCAGCCTTCAAAGTAAATTTCCATCATAAAGAAGTCAAAAATCTAAGAGTCATAATAGACTTGGGATATAAACACACCTAAAAATATGGACTTTTCTCCAATTATCACCGGATAGCTCATAGGAGTTGCGCCACCTTCGAATATGATCTCCAGCATATAAAGAACTCAAAAGACAATTAATCATAGCGAAAATTTACGCAAGGTTAAATTTTGGAGCCAGAGTAATCCTCAGGAGTTGAAAGTTATCACAAAAACATTAGTGAAAAATTATTTAATAAACAAAACTTAACAAACTCTTGTACCTAATTAGCCTGAAGTATATATGAACTGAAGTGTGAGAACATTCATAACGCAAAATTGGAACCAATACCAGCTGGCTTACTTTTTGCCACAAACTCAAATCTTTCCAGCTGAAATGTTTTCAACCTTTTTTTTTTTCATAAGTTGATCATCTAACTCGTCATCTTAAATTAATGCCATATTTGGTGGAAGATAGGAGTTTACTGGACTGGACTAAGTAACATAATGGAATACAACTTCAACTTTTGCTGTGTAGTGTTATTGTCCAAGTGGAAATGTTATTCGAAATTCAAATTCCATTGTGAGCACCTAATTTTTTATCATATTTAGATTTTTTATCCCTTTTAGTATTTAAATAGTTTATAAGTTTAAGATTAATATTTTAGCTTTTGTTTCACTTTTTATAGGTTTTATTTGATAAAATTGAAAATCACAAAAAAGATTCACATTTTTAGTACTACTTTTAGTTTTAATTTACAAAAGAAAAAAAGTTGCCAAAAAAATATATTTTTCATCTAGTCAGTTTATTTTCAAGTGAGAGGCTTTAATAATTAAATATTAATTATGTAGTAATTTTACCTTGCTATTGTTTTTATTTAGTAAGAGTAGATTATTTTATTTTCGAAAAGGGCCAAATATACTCTTGTACTATTAGAAAAGGTTTAAATATACCCCTCATTGTACTTTGAGTTCAAATATACCCTTGTTGTTATACTTTGAGTCCAAATATACCCATATCGTTATACTATTGGTTCAAATATACCCTTTTTCCGTTAAGTTTGTCCAAAATAAACACCCAATCCAACGTGGCACTAACATTTGATGAGGCGGATGCCACATGGCTTGCCATTTCAGCTCCCCTAACCCATTTTATCCCTCCTAATTATTTTTTCACCACTAAAATTTTCTTCCCCCAACCACTATTGCCACCATTAGCGCTACCATAAAAAATATTGTATTTCAAATTTTAGTCTTTTATATATGGATTAGGGGAGCTGAGGTGGCATGTCATGTGGCATCCACCTCATCAAATATTAGTGCCACATAGGATTGGATGTCCACCTTGAACAAACTTAACAGAAGAGGGGTATATTTGAACCAATAGTATTACGGCAGTTATATATTTGGACCCAAAGTATAACAAAGGGTATATTTAAACCTTTTCTCATAGTACAAGAGTATATTTGGCCCTTTGCCGTTTTATTTTTTATCCTTAAAGAAAAAAGGCAAAATGGCCTTCGGGCTACTTAAACTTGTACCTGTTTGTCAACCCGGTAGATAAACTTAGAACTTTTCTATTTAAACACTTCAACTCTGTAAAATGTATATAAGTACACACCTCTGACCGTTGACCATGCTTATGTGGCAACAAAGTAACTGATGTGGCAGTAGTGCATGATTCTCACGCTGAAAAGGAACGTAGAAATATTTCTTTAATAAAAAAAATACTAAAATAAATAAAACATAAATCAACGAAGAAGAAAAAGTAAAGAGCAAAAGAAAATCCAACCCACTTTCTCCCTCCCGCTTCCAACCCTCGGCCTCCCCTCCCCTTTCTTTTCTTTCTTTTCCAACTCTACTTCTTGCCATTGCTCCACCTTTTTTGTTATCTCTAATTCACCACATGTGCCTTTACTCACTGTTGTACCCAACGAAACAAAAGATCTTTCCTTCACCATAATAGAAAAACACCATGGGAGGCGAAGGAATAGCTACAATGGGTGGACCACAAATGGAGGTGGAGATGTATAACGACCCGGCCGGTCGTTTTGAGAATTAGAGCCACGATCCCCTAATATCTGCTTTTCCCACATTTGTTTCTACTATTGGAATTTTCCTGAGTGATTGGTTATGGAATTCGGAGAGTTTTGGGACACTTAGTCCCTAGTTTTGAGTTTAAGCCTTAGAAATTGGACCGTAGTCGGAACTGTGTGAAGAAAAATCCATAATGGAATTATGTCAACTCCGTTATCTCCATTGAGTTATTTTGAGCTTAGGAACGAGTCCGGAATGTATTTTGGAGGTCTGTAGTAGATTTAGGCTTGAATTGACGAAAGTTAAATTTTCGGCGATTTCGGCTGATAGTGGAATTTTTTATATCGAGCTCGGAATGGAATTCTGAAAGTGGTTGTAGGTTCGTAGTGTCATTTTTTACCTGTGTGTAAAATGTGAGGTCATTCGGACTAGATTTGATGTGGTTCGGCGTCGTTTGTAAAATTTAGAAAATTCTAAGTTTTTAGGCATGAATCCGTGCTTAATTCATGTTTTTGAGGTTGTTCGATGTGGTTTGAAGGCTCGACTAAGTTTGAATGATGTTTTAGAAATGGTTAGTATGTTTGGTTGAGGTCCCGGGGGCCTCTGGTGAGTGTCGGATTCTTAACAGATTGGTTTGGGGACTTATGCCTTTGCTGAAGTTGTTGCACCTGTTATTTTCGCACCTGCGGATATTGGACCGCAGGTGCGGAGCCACAGAAGTGGATAGGGAGCCGCAAATGCGGTTTTGGGCCTGGGCAGCGGGGATCACAGGTGCGGTGGAGGGGACTGCAGAAGCGGGCTCGCAGATGCAGCCCAATGCCCGATGATGCGGCCCCAGTCCGGATAAGTGACCTTCGCACCTGCGATGATTTTTCCGCAAAAACGGGCTCGCAGATGCGGCCCCAGGCCGGATAAGTGACCTTCGCACCTGCGATGATTTTTTCACAGGTACGGGACCGCAGATGCGGCCCCATTTGCACAGATGCGGATATCGTTGTGCAGAAAAGAGGATTTCGAGGGTTTGAACTTTCATAACACAAAATTCGATTTAGAGCTCGGTGGGAGACGACTTCTCGAGGGATTTTGAAGGAGAACTATTTGGTAACTAATTCTAACTCTATTTTGATCATAATACATTAATCTATTGTTGTTTTCCTCGTCTAATTAAGGAATTTGAGAGTAGAAGTTTGGAAATGGGGGAAAAGGTTTCCCAATTGAAAATCTGAGATTTGAATGGGAATTTAACATCGGATTTAGATGGTTTTTGTTCAAGTGAACTCGTGAGTGAATGGGTGTTCATAATTTGTAATTTTTACTCAATTTCGAGACATGGGCCCGGGGAGACGTTTTGGGCGGTTTTCCTTAATTTCACGCTTTAGCTTCGAATTAATTAGTTAAATTAGTTACTTGTAGTTATATTTACATTATGCAATTAATTTGAATAGATTCGGACCATTTGGAGTCGGATACTCGTGGCAAGAATGTGATATCGAGTTTATTTGAGCAGTTCGAGGTAAGTGGCTTGTCTAACCTTGTTGGGGACTTTCCCCTTAGGATGTTTGATATTAATTGATGTGTGGGCGCCGTGTACGTGAGTGATGTGTCCCCAACTCGGATAAGTGACCTTCACACCTACGATGATTTTTCCGCAGGTGCGGGATCGTAGATGTAGCCCCATGAGCACAGATGCGAATATCGCTAGGCAAAAAAAGGGATTTTGAGGGTTTGAAATTCCATAACACAAAATTCGATTTAGAGCTCGGTGGGAGATGATTTCTCAAGGGATTTTGAAAGAGAACTATTGGGTAACTAATTCTAACTCTATTTTGAACATAATACATTAATCTATTATTGTTTTCCTCGTCTAATTAAGGAATTTGAGGGTAGAAGTTTGGAAATGGGGGAAAAGGTCTCCCAATTGAAAATCTGAGATTTGAATGGGAATTTGACGTCGGATTTAGATGATTTTTGTTCGAGTGAACTCGTGAGTGAATGAGTGTTCATAATTTGTAATGTTTACCCGATTCCGAGACACGGGCCCGGGAAGACTGGCATTTTTCTTAATTTCACACTTTAGCTTCGAATTAATTAGTTAAATTAGTTACTTGTAGTTATATTTATATTATGCAATTAATTTGAATAGATTCGGTCTATTTGGAGTCGGATACTCGTGGCAAGAATGTGATATCGAGTTGATTTGAGCGGTTCGAGATAAGTGGCTTACCTAACCTTGTGTTGGAGACTTTTCCCTTAGGATGTTTGATATTAATTGAGGTGTGGACGTCAAGTATGTGAGGTGACGAGTACGTACACGGGATATTATTGCAAAAATTCCATTTTTCCTTTCTAAATCATAAACTATTTTTCCTTATTAAATTGCACTAATACGTTTAATTGTTTAGCTTAGATTAGAGAAGCATGCTTACGTGTTTTAACTGTCTATTTGACATTCTGTGTGCCATGCTTAGTTAAGTCCCTACTTTCCTTATCTGTGTTCAGTGTAAATTGTATAACTCAATGTCACACCTGTCATTTCATCTTGCGTTGCATATTTAAATTGGGACTACGGACGTATTCCAGGAGATCCCCTTGTCTTGCATATTTAAATTGGGACTACGGACGTATTCCGGGAGATTCCACCCTCCCTCCCCCGTCTTGCATATTTATTTTGGGACTACGGACATATTCCAGTAGATCCCCCAACACTGCATATTTACTTTGGGACTATGGATGTATTTCGGAAGATCCCCATGTACTGTATATTCATTCGGAACTACGGGACGGTATCCCGGGAGATACCCCATTGTGTTTACCTTGTTCTGAGCCGAGGGCTCCCTTTACTGTTAAATTTTGAGAATTTCTTTAATTGTGTTACCGTAAACTTTGCTTATATATTTTACTGTTTAATTTATTATATTTACTCTGGTAGGGCCTTGACCTGACCTCATCATTACTCGACCGAGGTTAGGCTTGGCACTTACTGGTTACCATTATGGTGTACTCATGCCCTTTCCTGCACATGTTTTCATGTGCAGATCCAGGTGCGAGCTATCAGCCTCGGGGTTAGTGCGTGCTGCTGATTCTAGGAGACTTCAAGGTACTTCTGCTTGCGTTCGTAGATCCTCGGAGTTCCCTTCTACTCCCTCGCCTAGAGACTTTCTTTATTATCTTTAGACTTTTGTATAGAGGTACATAGATTATAGCAGCTTGTGACTTAGTGATATTCCGGGTCTTCAAAAATTATTTTGTATATGCTGAGTGGTACTACTTTTGGTTACTCACAGTATGCTGCTTATCTTTAAAATGTTGTATTTTCTTTACATTTTTTGTAATATTAGGCTTACCTAGTCGTAAAGACTAGGTGCCATCACGACACCTTACGGAGGGTTAATTTGGGTCGTGACAAGTTGGTATCAGAGCACTAGGTTCATAGGAGTCGCGAGTCACAAACCGATTTATTAGAGTCTCGCAGATTGGTGCGGAGACATCCGTACCTATCTTCGGGAGGCTATGTAACTGTTAAGAACAATCATATTTCTTTGATCTCCTTGTCGTGCGAGTTATGGACATCAAAAATTCTATTCTATTCTTTCTCACAGATGGTGAGGACCCATACTGGGAGGACCGATGATCAGGCACCTGAGCCCCTGCCAGAGGCTGGGGTCGGGGTAGAGAACGACCACGTAGTGCAGCCCGAGCACCTGTGAGAGCTGCGCCAGAGGATCCCCCAGCAGCTCCAACTGGAGGGCCTGCACCGGAGATCTCTATTGCTACTCCAGCCCTCCAGGAGACTTTAGCTCAGTTCATGAGCATGTTCAGCACTCTGGCTTAGGCTGGACTATTTCCGATAGCCCCCGCTACATCTCAGGCCGGGAGAGGGGCACAGACTCCCGCAGCTCGCACTCCTGAGCAGAGGGTCCAGGTTGATCAGCCCCTAGAGTATATTCCTATGCCCCCAGTGGCTCCGGTTCAGCATGAGACCAGGGTAGTTGCTTCTGAGGCAGAGCAGCTCAAACTTGAGAGGTACAAGAAGTACCACCCACCTACTTTCAGCGGACTAGCTTCAGATGATGCTCTAGGTTTTCTTGAGAAGTGTCATCGTATTCTCCGCCGCACTATGGGCATTGTGGAGATAAGTGGGGTTTATTTCACTACTTTACAGCTGAGGGGAGCGGTATATCAGTGGTGGCATGCCTACAAAATAAGTAGTCCGGACGAGGCAGCCTCACTCACTTGGACTCAGTTTTCAGAGATGTACTTGCCTGAGTATGTTCCTCAGAGCCTCAGGGATGCTTGGCGTGCAGAGTTTAAGCAGTTGCGTCAGGGTGCCATGATTATGTCGGAGTATGCAGTCTGTTTTAGTGAGTTAGCTCGCCATGCACCGGCTCTGGTTGCTACAGTTAGAGAGAGGGTTCGTCGCTTCATTGAGGGACTCCACCCCAGTATTCGGACCAGTATGGCCAGTGAGTTGGAGATGGACATCACTTATTAGCAGGTAGTGAGCATTGCCAGGAGAGTAGAGGGAATGTTCGCCCAGGATAGAGAGGAGAGAGAGGCCAAGAGGTCTCGAGAGACTGGTCATTATTCAGGAGCTCGTGCACCAGCAGCACGCTATGGTAGGGGTTTTGTGAGTCGCCCTGTTCATTCAGCTCTTCCAGCAGCCAGCGGTGTTCCAGCTCCTCCTAGACCTCAGGAGCCCTATTATGCACCGCCAGTATCTAGTATGCCCCTTACTCGAGGTGCTATTACCGGCCAGTCCAGCAGGCCAGGCCCGAGTCAGTCTCAACCGCCGCGTCCTCCGAGGGGTTGTTTTGAGTATGGTGACACTTGTCACATGGTTAGAGATTGCCCCAGAGCCAGGAGGGGTGCACCTCCACAGACTTATCAGCCTCTACGTGCTACACCGGGTCCTCCGGCCATTCTTCCAGCCCCAACTGCCACTCCACCTTCTCAGGCAGCTTTAAGTGGAGGTCGGGGAGGTAGAGGTCTCCCTAGAGGGGGAGGCCATGCCAGGTACTATGACCTTCCAGCCCGTTCAGAGGCCGTCGCTTCAGATTCAGTCATCACAGGTATCGTCCATGTCTGTCACAGGGATGCATCAGTATTATTTGACCCAGGCTCTACGTATTCATATGTGTCTTCTTATTTTGCTCCATATTTGGGGATATCTGAGGATTCTTTGAGTTCCCATATTCATGTATCTACTCCTGTGGGAGATTCTCTCATTGTAGACCGCGTATATCGGTCATGTTTGATTACTTTTAGTGGTTTTAAGACCAAAGCCGATTTGTTATTACTCAGTATGGTAGATTTTGATGTTATCTTAGGCATGGACTGGTTGTCGCCCCATTATGCTATTCTTAATTGTCCCACTAAGACCGTGACGCTGTCTATGCCAGGCTTGCCGAGATTAGAGTGGAGAGGTACCTTAGAGTGTACTCCCCGCAAGGTCATTTCATTTCTTAAGGCTAAGCGAATGGTTGAGAAGGGGTGTGATGCGTATTTGGCCTATGTGAGAGATGTTAGTATTGATACCCCTATAGTTAAATCAGTCCCAGTAGTAAGGGACTTCCCTGATGTGTTTCCAGCTGATCTTCCGTGTATGTCGCCCGATAGAGATATTGATTTCGGCATTGATTTGTTGTCGGGCACTCAGCCCATTTTTATTCATCCCTACTGTATGGCTCCTCCTAAGTTGAAGGAGCAGTTGTAGGAGTTGCTTGATATGGGTTTCATCAGGCCCAATGTATCACCTTGGGGTGCTCCGGTCTTATTTGTGAAGTAGAAGGATGGTTCTATGCGTTTGTGTATTGATTACCGGCAGTTGAACAAGGTTACAGTGAAGAACATGTATCCTTTGCCTCACATCGATGATTTATTTGATCAGGTACAGGGGTGCCAGGGTGTTTTCCAATGTTGACTTGCGTTCTGGCTATCATCAGTTGAAGATTCGGGAGTCAGACATCCCGAAGACTTCTTTCAGGACCGAATATGGTCACTATGAGTTTCTTGTCATGTCATTTGGGCTGACCAATGCCCCAGCAGCCTTTATGCATTTGATGCACATTGTGTTCCTTCCTTATCTTGATTCCTTCGTCATTGTATTTATTGATGACATCCTGGTATATTCCCGGTCTCGGGAAGATCATGAGCAGCACCTGAGGATCGTGCTTCAGACTTTGAGGGGGAAGAAATTGTATGCAAAATTTTCTAAGTGTGAGTTCTGGCTTGATTCAGTGGCATTCTTGGGCCACGTAGTGCCTTGTGATAGGATCAAGGCGGATTCAAAGAAGGTGGAGGCAGTGCAGAGTTGGCCTAGACCGTCATCAGCTACGGAGATCCGTAGTTTCGTTGGTTTGGCAGGGTATTACCATCGCTTTATAGAGGGATTTTCATCTATTGCGGCACCTATGACCAGATTGACCCAGAAGGGTGCTCCGTTCAGGTGGACCGAGGAGTGTGAGGAGAGTTTTCAGAAGCTCGAGACAACTTTGACTACAGCCCCAGTATTAGTATTGCCTACAGGTTCAGGGTCCTACACTATCTATTATGATGCCTCGAGGATTGGCCTTGGAGCGGTATTGATGCAGGACGGTAGGGTGATTACCTACGTGTCTAGACAGTTGAAGGTGCATGATAAGAATTATCCAGTTCATGATCTCGAGTTAGCAGCTATTGTTCATGCCCTGAAGATCTGGCGTCTTTATTTGTATAGTGTTCCCTGTAAGATTTACACTGATCACCGGAGTTTGCAGCACTTGTTCCGGAAGAAGGACCTTAATTTGCGTCAGGGAAGGTGGTTGGAGCTACTTAAAGACTATGATATCACTATATTTTACCACCCAGGGAAGGCAAATATAGTGGCTGACGCCTTGAGTCACCGGGCAGAGAGTTTGGAGAGTTTGGCATATCTTCCGGCAGCTGAGAGGCCCTTAGCCTTGGATGTTCAGGCCTTATCCAGTCAGTTCGTGAGATTGGATATTTCATAGCCTAGCCGGGTATTAGCTTGTGTGGTTGCTCGGTCTTCTCTTTATGACCGCATCAGAGAGCGTCAGTATGATGATCCACACCTTCTGGTTCTTCAGAATAGGGTCAGGTGAGATGATTCTAGGGATGTGACTATAGGTGATGACGGCATGATGAGGATGCAGGTCCGGATCTGTGTGCCCAATATAGATGGGCTTCGGGAGTTGATTCTCGAAGAGGCCCACAGCTCGCGGTACATTCATCCCGGTGTCGCGAAGATGTACCAGGATTTGAGACAGCACTACTGGTGGAGGAGGATGAAGAAGGATATAGTTGGGTTTGTGGCCAAGTGTGTCAACTGTCACCAGATCAAATATGAGCACCAGAGGCCGGGTGGATTACTTCAAAGGTTAGAGATCCCAGAGTGTAAGTGGGAGCGGATCACCATGGACTTTGTATTTGGACTTCCACAGACTTTGAGAAAGTTCGATGCCATTTGGGTGATCGTGGATCGGCGGATCAAATAAGCTCATTTTGTTCCAGTGTTGACCACTTATTCTTCTGAGAGGTTGGCTGAGATTTATATCAGAGAGATTATCCGCCTTCATGGTATTCCAGTATCCATCATTTCAGACAGAGGTACACAGTTCACATCACGGTTTTTGAGAGCCGTACAGCAGGAGTTAGATACTAGGGTGGAGCTGAGCACAGCCTTTCACCCTCAGACGGACGGGCAGTCCGAGCACACGATCCAGATTCTTGAGGATATGCTCCATGAATGTGTGATGGAGTTCGGAGGGTCATGGGACCAATACTTGCCATTTACAGAGTTTGCTTACAACAACAGTTACTAGTCCAGCATTTAGATGGCACCGTACGAGGCTTTGTATGGTAGGCGGTGCCGGTCCCCAGTGGGATGGTTTGAGCCGGGCGAGGCCAGATTGTTGGGTACAAATTTGGTCCAGGATGCCCTGTATAAGGTGAAGATGATTCAGGAGAGACTTCGCACAGCCCAGTCCAGGCAAAAGAGTTATGCGGACCGGAAGGTTCGTGATTTGGTATTTATGGTTGGTGAGCGGGTCTTGCTTCGGGTATCACCTATGAAGGGCGTCATGAGTTTCGGGAAGAAAGGCAAGCTGAGCCCGAGGTTCATTGGTCCTTTTGAGATATTGCGGCGAGTTGGGGAGGTTGCTTATGAGCTTGCCTTGCCTCCCAGCCTAGCAGGAGTTCACCCGGTATTCCACGTGTCTATGCTTCAGAAGTATCACAGTGATCCGAGTCATGTATTGGATTTCAGCTCAGTCTAGTTGGACAAGGATATATCTTATGTTGAGGAGCCAGTAGCCATTTTGGACAGGCAGGTCAGAAAGCTCAGGTCAAAGAATATTACTTCAGTAAAGGTCCAGTGGAGGAGTCAGCCGGTCGAGGAGGTGACTTGGGAGACTGAGCAGGATATGCGCAGCCAGTACCCTCATCTTTTCACAATTTCAGGTATGTCTTTATACTCGTTCGAGGACGAATTATTGTTTTAAGAGGGGGAGAATGTAAAGATCCGGCCGGTAGTTTTGAGAATTAGAGCCCCGATCTCCTAAAATCCACTTTCCCCATATTTGTTTCTGCTTTTGGGATTTGCCAGAGTGATTGGTTATGGAATTCTGGGAGTTTTAGGACACTTAGTCCCTAGTTGTGAGTTTAAGCCTTAGAAATTGGACCGTAGTTGAAACTATATGAATACGGATCCGGAATGAAATTTCGTCGACTCTGTTAGATCCGTTGACTGATTTTGAGCATAGGAGCGTGTCAAGAATGTATTTTGGAGGTATGTAGTAGATTTAGGCTTGAATTGACGAAAGTTAGATTTTCGGTAATTTTGGCTGATAGTAGAATTTTTTATATTGAGCTCGGAATAGAATTTCGAAAGTAGATGTAGGCTTGTAGTGTCATTTGTGACCTGTGGGTAAAACTTGAGGTTATTCGGACTAGATTTGACATGGTTCGGAGTCGTTTGTAGAATTTGGAAAATTCTAAGTTCTTAGGCTTGAATCCATGATTAATTCATGTTTTTGGTGTTGTTCAATGTGGTTTGAAGGCTCGACTAAGTTTGAATGATGACTCGATGCCATACCTATTATTTCATCTTGCGTTGCATATTTAAATTGGGACTACGGACGTATTCCGGGAGATCCCCCTATCTTGCATATTTAAATTGGGACTACAGACGTATTCCGGGAGATCCCTCCTCCCCCCTATGTCTTGCATATTTATTTTGGGACTACGGACGTATTCAGGTAGATCTCACAACACTGCATATTTACTTTGGGACTACGGACGTATTCCGGGAGATCCTCCTGTACTGCATATTCATTCGGAACTACGAAACGGTATCCCGAGAGATTCCCCATTGTGTTTACCTTGTTTTGAGTCGAGGGCTCCCTTAATTGTTAAATTTTCGAGAATTTCTTTAACTGTGTTACCATAAACTTTACTTATATTTTTTACTGTTTAATTTATTATATTTACTCCGGTAGGGCCTTGACTTGACCTCGTCACTACTCGATCGAGGTTAGGTTTGGCACTTACTGGGTACCATTGTGGCGTACCCATGCCCTTTTCCTGCACATATTTTCGTGTGCAGATCCAGGTGCAAGCTATCAGCCTCGGGGTTAGTGCGTGCTGCTGATTCTAGGAGACTTCAAGGTACTTTTGCTTGCGTCCGCAGATCCTCAGAGTTCCCTTCTACTCCCTCTCCTAGAGACTTTCTT
This sequence comes from Nicotiana tomentosiformis, assembly GCF_000390325.3. Classification (NCBI taxonomy): domain Eukaryota; kingdom Viridiplantae; phylum Streptophyta; class Magnoliopsida; order Solanales; family Solanaceae; genus Nicotiana; species Nicotiana tomentosiformis. Next base: position 41,115,515 of record NC_090813.1, on the reverse strand, counting down.
TATTATCTTCAGACTTTTGTATAGAGCTACATAGATTATAGCAGCTTGTGACTTAGTGATATTCCAGGTCTTGGAAAATTATTTTGTATATGCCGAGTGGTACTACTTTTGGTTATTCACAATATGTTGTTTATCTTTAAAATGTTGTATTTTCTTTATATTTTCGTAATATTAGGCTTACCTAGTCGTAAAGACTAGGTGCCGTCACGACACCTTATGGAGGGTTAATTTGGGTCGTGACAAGATGATAATAAAACTACTGAGGAAAGTAGGATATTGATGGACAAGTAAATAAGATCTATATTAGCCATTTTCCACATCTTTACCTTAATCTCATCTCTTAGTTGTGCAAATCATGGAGAATTGCAGAGACGAGATTTTTTATGAAGAAAAGGGTTATTTGGCCAGCAATCTTGCAAACAGATCTTCAAGTCAAAGTTCAAGTAAATCAAATTGTTGGTAAATAAGATTAAACTAATATTGATTTGCCAATCGAAGCAACATTTGGTGAAGGACATATCTGAAGATTTTCCTTTTCAGTTCTTGCTTTGTTGGTGAGAAGAGGACGAAAGATGGAAGAGGAAGATAGTGGAGTAAGAGAAAAATGACAACCATTAGAGAAATAATTTCCAGTGATATTTGATGGTTTTCATGTGAATTCTAAAAGGAAGAAGAAGGAGTACACACAATCTGACAAAAAACTAATTATTAAAAGAAAAGAAGAATGAAGTGCGACTCATAAAGTGTCAAGAAAATATGATGTGGAAGACATGGTAACAGAAAATGTTAAATTTTATCCATGTCAGCAGCGATTAAATAACACGCATGGTCATGAGTGTTTATTTATAGTCATTTAGTTAAGTTAAAGTATTTAAATGGAAAAGTTCTAAGTTCATCTACCGAGTTGATAAATGAGTGTAAGTTTAAGTCGCCTGGAGGCCATAAACAAATATCACATTTGCATCACGTCACATTGACTAAAGCACACACCTGACACCAAGGATTTTTACAATTTTGCTAGTACAAGATAATTTTGCATGGACGCCGTAGCTTCCTCCAAAGGATAGAGAGCAACTCGTGTTTTTATCTTCATATGAAAACAGGACAGCTGTACAAAAATTGGTTAAAAGATGCTTTTGTACCCTTTTTTACAGCTGACATTGCCTATTTTCTCTCCCCTTTTCTCTCCTATGGGACACCCCCTTTACACTCTATAAAAGAGAGACCAATTCCCTGCAGAAGGACACACAAGAATCCTCTGAAAAATCTAGAATCTCCTTTTCGTTTTTGACATTGATTGCTCTGTAGAAACTAGAATTCCTTCCTTCATTTTCACCCTAATTTTTCTTTTCTTGAGTTTAAATCTAGAGACAGAAAACAAGAAAACAACAAAAAAGAAAATTCAAAGTTGCTTTTCTTTCCATTTTTCTACTGGTTTTACTCCAATTCTGTTGGGATCTTGAGTGGCTGCTGGTTCTTTTGTTCTTGAATTGCTGGAGTCCTTCTCCTGTTTCCAGATTTTTGTTTTTGCTAGTTTCTGCTGTTGCATTTGCTCTTCCTGCTGCTTCTTTCCAACTTCAGAGACTTATTTTCTGTTTGTTTTGGTTCTGCTGTAATCAGGTATTACTTCTGGCTGGAATGATGCAAATATTATATTCCGTTGAATGAAGATTGTATGAGCTTGCCTCTATTTAAATTTGCTTCAAATTCTAGAGTTGTATAGATGTTTACCTTGTTTAAATGCTATAATGCTATTTGAAACGTCTGTTTCTGGTATGAGATGCCTATCAAGAATTTTTATCAATTAAATTACTATCAAGATGAAGAGGAATCACGCTGGCAGTTGCTGAAAAATGTTGTAGTACTTTGTTTGGACATCATGTGTAAATTATGTCGATAATGACTCTACCAAATGAAGGTTTAGGCTCATGAAGATCTGATTTGTTAAATTGGTTTGCCTTTTTTAAGCACCAATCTGTTGTAGGTGATTCGACCTGAAGTAATCGAGTTGGCATGTAGTGAAGAAAGGGTGTAGAGTTCATTGTTGAAACCATATTATTAAATTGCATGATTACACTTTATTAAGCTAATTGATTTTGTGATATTTCGTTACACTAATTAATTCTGTCAGAATTCAGGTCCAAACCATAGTTATTTTTCCATATGTTCTATTGATTACCTTAAATGTCAAACACTTGGATTAGAAGACATCAGTAGTCCCGTCAAAAAGGCCTCACGTTACTGGACCTTGCCTAGGCCCATTCTATTCACCTGGACCAGTTGAAGGCTTTATTAAAAAAACACCCGATCAAATTATTTGGAATTGTCTCCAGTTATGCATTGTGAAATTCCTCAATAAATTAGATTGTGATTTTATTTATCGATTTGTTCTGATGGCACGTACTTTAATAATTAATTCAAACTTTCATGGCCTAGAAAATCTCTATCATTAAGCTTTTAATCTTACCTGTACCTTATCCTAAAACGGTTATAGACCTCAGTATATGTTCTCAATCAGTTGAATAATATCCGAATATCCTAGTTTGCTTTAGGCGCGTTCAATAATAAATCATCATGATTATGGATACAGTTCCCGTGGCATAGTCATGATACATAACCCCAAATTCAAGTGCGTGTTTCACGTGACTTGACCTTACTACTTCAAATCAATTAATAATAATAAACATGTTGCAAATCATGGGTACGTTTCATGTGGCGCGATTTACAATGTGTACGAAAACAACGAGTACGCGACATCGCGACTTGTTCAAATAAATTTCATAAATATTAAAAGCGGTTAAAAAGTAAAAATGCACAATAGGTTTTAAATGTGTAATAAATCAGATAATTAGGCCAATTATTAATAGTTAAGCGACCATGCTAAAACCACGGAACCCGGGAATGCCTAACATCTTCTTCCGGGTTAACAGAATTTCTTACCCGGTTTTCTGTATTCGCGGACCATAAATAGAGTCAATTTTCTCGATTTGGGATTTTAAAATAAACCGGTGACTTCGGACACCATCATAATTATTCAAGTGTCGACTCTGATTAAATAAATAATCTCATTTCGAATAATGTCACTTTAATTGAAAAAACTCATCCATCCCTTAGGAAAAAGAAGGTGTGACACCATTATAGATTTTTAAAAGCTATATTATTAGTTGACTTAATGCTTTAAATATTACAATTTTATCTAACATCAAACTATTTATATAAAATAATTCAGCTTTCGAATGATATAAATTAATCGGTTAAATTTGACTTGATAGGATTAATATCGTATTTTACTTTAGTATATTTTTTTGATTATTTGTTAATTTATTTATCATATCATTATTTGTTTTTGTAAAACAGTAAAAATATAATAACCACAAGAAAACCTAAGATAAACTAAAGAAAACTTACCCCAAAAGATCCAAATCACGGCCAAACTAATTTCCAATAAGAAATCTATTTCATCAGAAGTAGTATTCAGTAGAACTCTTGTTATATTCTTTTCTTCTAGAATAACTTGCAAATTTATACTAAGAATAAGAATAATATAAAGAAGGCATAAAAGTCTGTCCAAAAAGTATTAGGCTACATGCTGGTATCCTCTAAACGATGCATATCGGCAGTAGCAGTTCAAACAATTAAATCCGAAAAGAGTCCTACCAAATAACAACTTTGTAGGATCGACGTGTGTAATTCAAATCGAAAAGAGTTCTTGGGTTATTTATAATTAAGTCCCTAAATTACACAAATATTTAAGGGTATAAAAGTCGATCAATAATTTAAGAATATTTTAGACGTTCAATAATTAGCATAAAATATTCGTGCTTTTATGGTATTTTCTTGTTCCTGAATGGATTTGTTTCATCTTTTTAGGTTTATGCTCTACTCCGGGTAAAGATCCGCGTGATTTGAATTTGTACATATAGAACAAATGCTCCCATTACCATTTCTTTTTGTATTTCTTTTTTTTTTTTAATTCATTTTATACAAGTATTTCTTAGAGTTGAGATAACTTTGCTTGACAATTAGGATCTCTTTACAAAGAAAAAATATGAATAGCAATCATAGATATCTTACCAATGCAATTGATTTTTTTCTAAACCGAGCCTGGATACTTCATTTTTTTAGTCCAACCAAGCCAACCATAAATTATTCTAATTGAATTATTCTAATTGATAATAGTAATATGAATCCTCTCAAAAATGGATCTAATTGCACTTCACGCTCCAAATTTTTGATGATTAAATTTATCTTTCTTGGGTGAAACGGGGGATATCTCGATCGGGGGAGAGAACGGAAAAATACCATATGACCCAATATATCTGACAAGTCGGACTATACGTCAACCCAAGATGCATCTTCCTCTCCAGGACTTCGAAAAGGGACTTTTGGAACACCAATAGGCATTAGATGAAAGAAAGAACTAAATACTATATTTCACTTTGAGGTGGAAATGTAACAATTTTTTTATTGTCTGTATAATATTCATATTGGTTTTTATCGTATTTATTTTATCCATAGATTATAAAAATTCATAAAGAAAGACAGAATGAATAAACTCAAATTATACGAATAGGTCTTTCTAATGATAAATAAGTATATCAAGTCATGTAATACATATTTCTGATGATATAGAGTAAAATTTAATAGAACACAGTCGGTGATGTGCAGATCCAATTAATTAGAATCAGTAGAGAGTACCTAATTGTGATGACCCAAAATGTCATCTTTAAATTTAATAAGTAATTCTGTGTTCTAAGACCTCGAAAAGCATCATTTATTATTTCACGACTTGCATGCGTAGTCCGTACAATTTTCCGGAAAGTGTTTATGTGAAAAATGGATTAAAATATGAAATAGAGCTTTAAAACTCAACTAAGTTAACTTTGGTCAATATTTTGAGCAAACGGACCCGGATCAGTATTTTGATAATTTCAGTAGGTCCGTATCGTGATTTGGGACTTAGCGTATGCCCAGAATCAAATTTCGAGGTCCCTAGCCCAAGATATGAAATTTTGATAAAAAATTAAAAGCTTGAAAACTTAATAATTTTTAAGAAATTACTGATGTTGGATTTATTGACCTCGGGTCCGTATTTTGGTTTCGGAGCCCGGTATAGGTCCATTATAATATTTATGACTTGTCTGCCGAATTTGGTAAAAATCGGAGTTGATTTGATGTGATTCGGACGTCTGGTTGTAAAAATATAAGTTTTAAAGTTTTCTTGAAAACCTCCTATGATTTGGTGTCCGTTTCGTAGTTCTAGGTGTTATTTTGGCGATTTGATCGCTCGAGCAAGTTCGTCTGATGTTTTAGAACTTGTGTGCATGTTTGGTTTGGAGCCCCGAGGGCTCGGGTGAGTTTCAAAAAGGCTACGGGATAATTTCGGACTTAGGAAATCTGGTTTTCTACAGACTTTGGGCTTCTGGTATTTCCTTCATCGCGTTCGCGAATGTACTCTAGCGAAGTCGAAGAGCAAACTGAGCTGGCCGAATTTTCCTTCTTCGCGAATGCGAAGATTGGACGCGAACGCGAAGCTATGGGGACTTTACCCTTCGCGAACGCAACCAACTCAACCCGAATGCGAAGATTTAGAGGCTTGGTGGAGGGGTCAGTTGTCCTTATAAGCGAACGTGAGCATTGGCACGCGAACGCGAGCACTGGCACGCGAACGCGAAGGCCAGGGGGAAAAAAGCCTTCGCGAATGCGAAGGAGGACTCGCAAACGCGATAGTCACGGGCTGCTACTCATTGCGAACGCGACAGGCCCATCGCGAATGCGAAGAAGGCCTGACCCCTGTGATTTAAAACTGAACCAAAACGGGATTTTTCTCATTTTTCACAAACCCTCAATTATAACTCAGCTTAGGGCGATTCCAAAGGAGTTTTTCACGATTTTGAACTGGGTAAGTGTTCTTTATCATATAATGATTGTATTTCATAAATCTAAGCATTTATTCATCATTTATTTCGGATTTAGATGGAAGAAATTGGAATTTTTGTAAAACTTTTCAAAAACAAAAAATTTAGATTTGAAGGTCCATTTGACATCAGAATTGGATAATTTCTGTATGGTTGGACTCGTCTCGGAATGGGTGTTCGGATTTCGTAAGTTTTTCCAAGATTTGAGACGTGCGTCCCAATGCCGAATATTTTAATGAATTTCGAATTTTTATCCGGCAAATTTATAAATTCATATGGAATTAATTCCTATTATTCATATTGAGTATATTAAATTATTTGTGAATAGATGTGAAACTTTTGGAGATAAATTTAAAAGGAAAAGCTGTGGTAGAATAATTGATTGAAATTTGCAAAGCGAAGTAAGTGTCGTGGTTAACCTTGACTTGAGGGAATAGAACCCTTAAATTATTTGTTATGTGAATTGTATGTGAACGACGTATAGGCGAGGTGACGAGTGTCTATACGTCGTCAAATTAATTGTTTGCCTGCTTACTTGAAAGATTATAAATTATTTTAAATCATGAATTAATTATTATTATAATTATTTCTCTCTTATTCTTTGTCAAATATTAATTCTTGAATTCCTGCATTAATTGTTATATGCTATTTGAATTATGTACCTTAATTGTTAATTGACTTTTAGCATATTAAATATTAAACTGCATATTTTCTCAATGATTTCCATAATAATTTGCTATGTGCCTCTGTTTGTTTCACGATTAAATCATAAATTATTGTATGCTTGTTGTCTTATAATTTTATATTAATTGTTGTACTTATTGGGGAAATTTCTTCTATAAGAATTGGTAAATAAATATGTTGGAGGAGCGGGTTGCACGCTGCAACAAAATTGATTATAATGAACATATTGGAGGATCGGGTTGCACGCCGCAACAGACTTATTAAAAGTTCATATTGGAGGATCGGGTTGCACGCCGCAACAGACTTATTTAAAAGTCTATATATATACTTGATTGAAATAAATATACAACAGACTTATTAAAAGTCCATATTGGAGGATCGGGTTGCACGCTACAACAGACTTATTAAAAGTCCATATTGGAGGATTGGATTGCATGCCGCAACAGACTTATTTAAAAGTCGACATACAAATATATATTGGTGGATCAGGTTGCATGCCACAACAGACTTGATTAAAATGAATATATTAGAGGAGCGGGTTTGCATGCCACAACAGACTTGATTAAAATGAATATATTGGAGGAGCGGGTTTTACGCCACAACAGAACTGAACGTGAATATATTGTGAGAGCGGGTTGCACGCTGCAACATAATTAAATGTGAATATACTGTGAGAGCGGGTTGAAAGCTGCAACAGAATTAATGGAAATGACAATTGGTTATAACTGCTGAGTTGCCTTCAATTATTATAAATGAATTACCTGATTTATTTCTATTATTGTTGTTGTTACTAATATTGCGTACAGGTTAATATAAGTGACCCGCTTTAGCCTCGTCACTACTTCGTCGAGGTTAGGCTCAGCACTTACCAGTACATGGGGTCGGTTATACTGATACTACACTCTGCACTTCTTGTGCAGATTTCGGAGTTGGTCCTAGCAGCGCACCATAGATTTGCTCGGATTTCAGCTACCAGAGGAGACTTGAGGTATAACTGCATGGCATTCGCAGTTCTGAAGTCCCCGTCTATTTTACTTTAGCTATATGTTTATTTTCAGACAGCTTTATTTATTCAGACCTTTATTTGTATTTATTCTAGAAACTCGTGCACTTGTGACACCAATTCTGGGATGGTATTTAGACATCGTTGTTTTTATTTTATGGATTATTCACTTTATTTCAAACTTTGCTTCCGCTATTGTTTCCTTGATTATTATTAATTTAAAAATTATTTAAAAATTGGTTAATATTATTCTAACGTTGGCTTGCCTAGCAGGTGAAATGTTAGGCGTCATCACGTTCGAAGAAGAGAATTTCGAGTCGTGACACTAATATGATCGGAGGAAATAAAAAGATTTCTATTTCAATAACTCCATTGTTAATGGTGGTAAAGCAGAGTAGTATAGGTTACTATCTTGTATTTGCACATTTTTATGTGTATCGTCTGTATTTTAGAAGGGAAAATATTTCATATAAACATTATTTGTATTTTATGTAGAGGTAAAATACAATTAGTTGATGATAGAACGTAACTCGTAAATATTTTCTAAAATAGTTCTAATAACGAAAGGAAAAAGTAATTTTTCTATATCGTTCACATTTTTTGTACTAATTGTACTTGAATTGGGTTGATCGAATTTATTTTATCTTACATAATATATATATATTGAGTAGATGAACAACTTGAGTAGGCATAACTATTAGTAATTTTACTTATAAAATATAGGCAAAAGTAATCTTGAATTAATAAGAGCTTTAATTGATATGAGTTAAAATGCCTAATCTTTCTGAATAATTAATTTTGAATTGACAATTTATATGAAACATTGTCTATCAAGAATAGATGAAGGTATATTGGCGTATTACATAACTCCGAGAACAGATTAAAGGTTAGAAAGTTTAACTTAAATTACAAGAAAGTTTACCTTCGCACACCTTGACAGGCTCAGGAGTTTATGAAAAGAATGTGCTATGTTGACTTCTTCACAACGTCAATAATCCTAAAAAGAGTTTTATGGTCTTTCCCCCTAAAACAATTACTGAATCCTAAATCTAAACATAGAAAAGAACCAAACCTAAACAAAAGACACGGCAATACAATCTACTAATTGCCAACAAATTCTAAACCTATAATGAATCCTAAACTTTAGTGATAAAGAAAAGTTGCACTCAACAAAAAAAAAGGCAATAAAACCGCACTTTTTTATTTTTCTTTCAAATTTTGTTTATTATTGTTTGTAATTATAATTTTATCTAAAATTTACTTATGAGGGGTAAAAAAAGACGAACAACATTTCGATAGAGGTTTCGTGCTTTTAATATAGTACTAGTTTTTGGCTACGCGCGTTGCGCGTGTATCTTGATAAATGAATATAAAACAATCCTAAATATATAGGATAAAAAATAATTTTTTATATTGTAAAATTAATTATTAAAAAAGAAAAAACTATGGACATATTAACTTAGTTTAATTTGCATTTGGTTCTGAGCAGTTAATTGTCTTAACCTAGATCATATGCTATAATATATATTAACTAGGAGTCGTCTTTTCTTTTTGGAGACTTTGTAGTTGTGTATCGTGAAATTTGTTTGCTCATCAATCCTTAAATATATTGCTCATGTATCGAAAGTCTATCTTATCATGATACCCTGTTTCTTCTTCACGTTTTAGTATTCGCTATGTAAATAATTCTCTGGACATGTTTTAGTCATATCAAATTAGGTTTTTTCCCTCGCTTCAAGTTCACGTAAGTTTGAATTCATCTTTCACAGAAGTCACTTCATAATTTTTATAATTTGTGAAAATCAAGATATTCAAATAAACTATATAAGGTAAATTTAAACTTCTAAATATTAGGACTCCGTATCTAGATCAATTAAGGAACGATTTAATAAGAAAAACTTTAGTTGATTTTAAAGTCTTAAAATTTAGGAAAGTTACTTAAATTACGATTTTATCTAGTAGAATATATATTTTGGAAGGGTAAAAAAGGCGAACGACATTTCACTAAGGGCCTTCGTGCTTTTAATATAGTATAGATATAGATATAGAATAGATATATAGATAGATATAGATATATGTATATCTATATCCTTCATGATTCGTTTAGAAATAACCAATTCATGGAGCGGTTGGAGTATCACAGGGGAAACTATAACGAATCCAGGTATTTGAAGTTACGAAGGTGTAGCTGGAGCACAAATTATGTTTTCTGGCTTATGCTTTTTGGCAGCTATCTGGCATTGGGTGTATTGGGATCTAGAAATATTTTGTGATGAACGTACAGGAAAACCCTCTTTGGATTTGCCAAAGATCTTTGGAATTCATTTATTTCTCTCAGGGGTAGCTTGCTTTGGTTTTGGTGCATTTCATGTAACATGTTTGTATGATCCCGGAATATGGGTGTCCGACCCTTATGGACTAACGGGAAAAGTATAACCTGTAAATCCAGCGTGGGGCGTGGAAGGTTTTGATCCTTTTGTTCCAGGAGGAATAGCCTCTCATCATATTGCAGCAGGAACATTGGACATATTAGCGGACCTATTCCATCTTAGCGTTCGTCCGCCACAAATTTATACTAGTATCTATCAACGTGCGTTGCACGTTAATAATGACACGTGATGATTTAAACATTTATTTATATGAAGGAATAATAAAATTTAATTAATTAAAAAATATTTATGTATAATAATACAACAATCATCTAAATGCCGAAAATATTATTACATTAGCATAATACATAAATTTAAAATAAAAGGACATCATAAAAACTAACACAAATGATCAATTTTGTCATGTTAGTTAGATAATTATGTATTATAGTTTAAAAATATTTAATGTGATGGTATCTTAATCAACACTTCTTTGCGGATAATATTTTTTTGTGTATGTTTTCTCCTAATGCTTTGGTTGCTCTGCCTTAATCAGAACTTTTGTTGTTGATCTTGATATCTGTGATGACCTAAAATGTCATCTTTAAATTTAATAAGTAATTTTGTATTCTAAGACCTCAAAAAGTACCATTTATCATTCCTCGACTTGCATGCGCAGTCCGTATAATTCTCTGGAAAGTTTTTATGTGAAAAATGGATTAAAATGGGAAATAGAGCTTTAAAACTCAACTAAGTTGACTTTGGTCAACATTTTGAGCAAACGGACCCGGATTAGTATTTTGAAAATTCTGGTAGGTCCGTATCATGATTTGGGACTTGGGCGTATGTCCGGAATCGAATTTCGAGGTCCCTAGCCCGAGTTATGGAATTTTGATGAAACATTAAAAGCTTGAAAGCTTAATGATTTCTAAGAAATTACTGATGTTGGATTTATTGACCTCGTATCCGTATTTTGATTCCGGAGCTCAGTATAGATTCACTATAATATTTATGACTTGTCTGCCGACTTTGGTGAGAATCGGAGTTGATTGGACGTGATTCGGACGTCCAGTTGTAAAAATATAAGTTTTAAAGTTTTCTTGAAAACTTCCTTTAATTTGGTGTCTGATTCATAGTTCTAGGTGTTATTTTGGCAATTCGATCGCGCGAGCAAGTTCGTATGATATTTTATAACTTGTGTGCATATTTGGTTTGGAGCCCCAGGGGTTCGGGCGAGTTTCGGATAGGCTACGGAATGATTTCGGACTTAGGAAATCTGGTTTTCTACAGACTTCAGGCTTCTGGTGTATTCTTCTTCGCGTTCGCGAAGGTACTCTCGCGAACGCGAAGAGAAAATTAGGCTGGCACATTTTATGCTTCGCCTTCGCGACATAGTGACCGCGTTCGCGAAGGCTTGAGGTTCAAAGCTTCGCCTTCGCGATAGAAGCCTCGCGTTCGCGAAGGGAAAGAGGCTGGCCAGGAAAATTAGCCTTCGCGTTCGCGAAGGCCAAGCCAGGCATTCATCGCATTCGCGAAGTAGCCCTCGCGTTCGCGAAGAGTAAAATTTGACAGCACATAATTGTGCTTCGCGAACTCGAGGCACTGACCGCGTTCGCGAAGGGTAAAAACCCCAAAAACAGAACTTAAGTTCTAGAAATGGGGTTTCGACCCATTTTTAATTCTTTCCCATTTTTGAGCTCGGGTAAGGCGAATTTTGGGCGATTTTTACGGAAAAATATTGGGGTAAGTGTTCCTTATCGTATATTGATTATATTTCTTGATTTCATACTCATTTATATCATGAATCCGTGAATTTATGGAAGAAAAATCAGATTTTTATAAAATCTACCAAAAAAAAAATTTAAGATTTGAAGGTCTATTTGATATCGGAATTGGACAAATTTGGTATGGTTGAACTCGTATCGGAACGGGTGTTTGGATTTCGTGAGGTTTTTCGGGATTTGAGACGTGGGTCCCACTACCGAATATTTTAATAAATTTCAGATTTTTATCCGAAAAATTTGTAAATTCATATGGAATTAATTCCTATGATTAGTATTGAATATATTGAATTATTTGTGAATAGATTTGAAGCTTTCGGAGGGAAATTTAAAAGGAAAAGTTGCGGTTGAATAATTGATTTGGAATCTGCAAAGCGAGTTAAGTGTCGGGGTTAACCTTGACTTTAGGGAATAGAACCCTTAAATTGTTTGTTATGTGAATTGTATGTAAACGACGTATAGGCGAGGTGACAAGTGTCTATACGTCGTCAAATTAATTGTTTGCCTACCTACTTGAAAAATCATAAATTATTTTTAATCATAAATTAATTATTATAATAATTATTTCTCTCTTATTCTTTGCAAATATAAATTCTTGAATTTCTGCATTAATTGTTACATGCTATTTGAATTATGTGCCTTAATTGTTATTTGACATTTAGCATAATAAATATTAAACTTCCTATTTGCTCCCCGATTTCCATAATAATTTGCTATTTGTCATTGTTTGCTTCATAATTAAACCATAATTATTGTATGCTTGTTGTCTTGTAATTTTATATTAATTGTTACATTTATTGAAAAAATTTCTTCTCTAAGAATTGGTAAATGAAAATGTTGGAGGAGCAGGTTGCACGCCGCAACTTGATTGATTATAATGAATATATTGGAGGATCGGGTTGCACGCCGCAATAGACTTATTAAAAGTCAATATTGGAGGATCCGGTTGCACGCCGCAACAGACTTATTAAAAGTCAATATTGGAAGATCGGGTTGCACGCCGCAACAGACATATTAAAGTTAATATTGGAGGATCGGGTTGCACGCCGCAACAGACTTGTTAAAAATTTAATATTGGAGGATCGGGTTGCATGCCGCAACAGACTTGATTAAAATGAATATGTTGGAGGAGCGGGTTGCACGCCGCAACAGAACTGAATGTGGATATATTGTGAGAGTGGGTTGCACGCTGCAACAGAAATAATGGAAATGATAATTGGTTATGATTGCTGAGTTGCCTTCAATTATTATAAATGAATTACCTGATTTATTCTTATTATTTTTGTTGTTACTAATATTGCGTACAGGTTAATGTAAGTGAACCGCCTTAGCATCGTCACTACTTCGTCGAGGTTAGGCTCAGCACTTACCAGTACATGGGGTCGGTTGTATTGATACTACACTCTGCACTTCTTGTGCAGATTTTTGAGTCGGTCCCAGCGACATACCGTAGACTTGCTCGGATTTCAGCTATTCAGAGGAGACTTGAGGTATAACTTCATGGCGTTCTCAGTTCTGAAGTCCCCGTCTACTTTACTCTAGCTGTGTGTTTGTTTCCAGACAGCTTTATTTTATTCAGACCTTTATTTGTATTTATTCTAGAAGCTCGTGCACTTGTGACACCAATTCTGGGATGGTATTTAGACATCGTTGTTTTGATGGATTATTTCATTATATTTCAAACTTTGCTTCCGCATTTGTTTCCTTGTTATTAATAGATTTAAAACTGATTTAAAAATGGTTAATATTATTCTAACGTTGGCTTGCCTAGCAAGTGAAATGTTAGGTGCCATCACGGTCTGAAGGTGGGAATTTCGGGTTCTGACTGTTGGTATCAGAGCACTAGGTTACATAGGTCTCACGAGTCACGAGCAAGCTTAGTAGAGTCTGGAGGATCGGTACGGAGACGTCTGTACTTATCTTTCATAGGCTATGAAGTTTAGGAACAATATCACTTCTTTCTTATTCTGTCATGCGATTTTATTCTATCATCGATGATTGAACCATTCTACTCTTATTCTCACGCAGATGATGAGAACACGTAATACCTCTACCAATGGACAGGGACCAGAACACCCGGTGGAAACTATGGCCAAGGATAGAGGTCGAGGCCGAGGTAGAGCTCAGTCCAAAGCTCGAGCAGCTACACCTGTTGTAGAACTTTAGGTAGACCTTCAAGAGGAGGTCCCAATTCAGAATGTACCAGTTAGATCAATTCAGGTCCCGGAAGGATTTATAGCCACTCTAGTGCTTCAGGACGCTCTAGTCTGATTAGTGAGTCTTATGGAGGGCGTGGCCCAGAATGGTACATTTCCAGTGGCACCAGCCATTTCACAGGATGGGGGAGGAGCACAAACTCCCACTACTCCCGCTCCGGAGTATATGGCTCCCCAGAATCAGGCTCCAGCAGTCCTGCCAGTTGGGGTAGTTCAGCCAGTTATTGCGGCACAGACCGTTGATAGGTCTGCCATGTCTTTTGAGGCCTTATTGAGACTGGATAAGTTCACTAAGCTCTTTCCAGTTCACTTCAGTGGTACACCTTCTGAGGACCCACAAGATTATCTTGAACGCTGCCATGAGGTGCTGTGGAACATGGGTATAGTTGAGACCAATGGGGTTGATTTTGTTGTATTTCAGATGACGGATTCCGCCAAGAGGTGGTGGAAAGATTACGCATTGACCCAACCAGTCGGATCACCTGCACTTGCCTAGGAGCAGTTCTCTCAGCTATTTCTGGAGAAGTTCCTCTCTGTCACACTGAGAGAGGAATTCTGCAAGCAATTCGAGCGTCTACAGCAGGGCAGTATGACTGTTACTCAGTATGAGTCTCATTTTGTGGATTTGGCCCGTCATGCTCTCCTTTTACTACCTGCGGAAGGAGAGAGAGTAAGGAGGTTCATTGAAGGACTCACACACCCTATCATATTTCAGATGGACAAGGAGACCGGAATTGAGATTTCTTTTCAGGAGGCTGCTAATGTCGCAAGGAGGATCGAGATGGTTCTTGCACAGTAAAGAGGGCAGAGGTCCGATAAGAGGCCTCGTTAGTTCGGTGGTTACAGTGGTGCCTCGTCTGGAGGCCGGAGTAATTTTGGTAGGGGTAATCCTCCCAGACCGTTTCATTAAGCACTTCATGTATCTCCCGGTGCTTCAGGGAGTTACGGTCCTACTATGCCTTACTCTGGGCAGCCAGTATTCAATGCACATTCAGCTCCTATCAGTGCACCATCACTCCAGAGTTACTACAGTGGTTATCCGGCCCATCTGGGTCAGTTTCAGCTTCAGCAGCCATGGTATCAGGATGGGTGTTATGAGGTTGGGAACATTGGTCACATCAGGAAGTATTGCCCTAGATTGGCGAGTAACAGATCTCGGAAAGATTCTCGTGCCATCATACCGGCACCAGTTGCTTCACCACCTCCTCAGCCAGCTAGAGGTAGGGGTCAGGCAGCTAGAGGTGGAGGTCAGGCCATTATAGGTGGAGGTCAGGCCATTAGAGGTGGAGGTTAGACCGTTAGAGGTGGAGGCCAGCCAGTTAGAGGTCGTCCCAGAGACGCAGTTCAGAGTGGTGGGGCCCAGCCCCAGTTTTATGCTTTTCCAACTAGGCCTTAGGCCGAGTGATCTGATGTTGTGATCATAGGTATTATTCCAGTTTGCCATAGATATGCTTCAGTTCTATTTGATCCAGGATCTACTTATTCCTATGTGTCCTCCTATTTTGCTTCATATTTGGTTTTGCCTTGTGATTCTCTGGGTGCTTTTGTGTGTGTATCTATACCGGTGGGAGACTCTGTGGTAGTAGATCATGTCCACCGTTCGTGTGTGGTTATTATTGGTAATCTTGAAGCTAGTGTGGATCTTCTATATTGGACTGTCATGCCAAGACAGTGACACTAGCTATGCTGGAGTTACCTCGATTAGAGTGGAAAGGAACTCCTGACCATTCTTCCAGTAGGGTTATTTCTTATGTAAAAGCTCGGCGTATGGTAAAGAAAGGATGTCTAGCCTATTTGGCTTATATTCGCGATCCCAGTGCGGATGTCCCTTCTATGGACTCAGTACCAGTTGTTCGTGAATTTTCAGAAGTATTTCCTACAGATCTGCCGGAGATGCCACCCGATAGAGATATTGACTTCTGTATTGATTTGGCTTCGGACACTCAGCCCATTTCTATTCCACTATACTGTATAGAGTTGAAAGAATTAAAAGAGCAATTACAAGACTTGCTTGATTAGGGATTCATTAGACCCAGTGTCTCACCCTGGGGTGCACCAGTATTATTTGTAAATAAGAAAGATGGCTCGATGCAGATGTGTATAGACTATCGGCAGTTGAACAAAGCCACTATCAAAAACAAATATCCGCTGCCAAGAATTGATGACTTAATTGATCAGCTTCAGGGTGCCAAGGTATTTTCGAAAATTGATTTGAGATCTGGTTACCATCAGTTGAAGATTATGGCATATGATGTCCCTAAGATAGCTTTTCGGACTCGGTATGGGCATTACGAGTTCCTAGTGATGTCATTTGGGTTGACAAATACTCCATCAACATTTATGCATTTGATGAATCGGGTGTTCAAGCCTTATTTGGATTCTTTTGTGGTTGTATGCATTGATGATATCTTGATTTACTCCAGCAGTCGAGAGGAGCATGAGCAGCATCTTCGAAGTGTGCTTCACACCTTGAAGAATAATCAGTTATATGCCAAATTTTCAAAATGTGAGTTTTGGTTAGACTCAGTTGCCTTTTTGGGACATGTTGTTTCGGCAGAAGGCATAAAGGTGGATCCTAAGAAGATTGAGGCCGTTCAAAATTGGCCTAGACCTACTTCGGTTACAGAGATCCGGAGTTTTCTGGGTTTGGCTGGTTATTATCGTCAGTTCATGGAAGGGTTTTCATCTATAGAAAGCATATTGACCATACTAACCCAGAAGGGTGTTCCATTCAGATGGTCAGACGAGTGTGAGTTGAGCTTTCAGAAGCTCAAGACCGCTTTGACTACGGCGCCAGTATTAGTATTACCCACAGGTTCAGGATCATATACGGTATATTGTGACGCATCTCACATTGGGCTTGGTGCAATATTAATGCAAAATGGCAAGGTAATTGCATATGCGTCGTGGCAGTTGAAAGTTTATGAGAAGAATTATCATGTTCATGACTTAGAATTGGCAGTCATTGTTCTTGCGCTGAAGATTTGGAGGCATTACCTCTACAGTGTCTCGTGTGAGGTATTTACTGATCATCACAGCCTTCAGTATCTATTCAAACAAAAAGATTTTAATTTGAGGCAGAGAAGATGGTTGGAGTTGTTGAAAGACTATGATATCACCATTTTGTATCACCCCAAAGAGGCCAATGTGGTGGTCGATGCTTTGAGTAGAAAGGCTGTGAGTATGGGCAGTCTTGCGTATATTTCGGTTGGTGAGAGTCCATTAGCTGCAAATGTTCAGACTTTGGCTAATCAGTTCATGAGGTTAGATGTTTCAGAACCCAGTCGGGTTCTAGCTTGTACAGTCGCTCGGTCTTCTTTATATGAGCGCATCAGAGAGAGACAGTATGATAATCCTCATTTACTTATCCTTAAGGACACGGTGCAGCACAATGATGCCAAACAGGTTGCTGTGGGGGAAGATGGAATTCTGCAAATGAAGGGCCGTATTTGTGTGCCTAATGTGGATAGGCTTCGTGAATTAATTCTTGAAGAAGCACACAGTTCTAGGTATTCTATTCATCCAGGTATCGCTAAAATGTATCAAGATTTGCGGCAACATTATTGGTGGAGGAGAATGAAAAGGTATATAGTTGCATATTTAGCTCGGTGTCTGAATTGTCACCAAGTTAAGTACGAGCATCAAAGACCTGGTGGTTTGCTTCAGAAATTAGAAATTCTTGAGTAGAAGTGGGAGCGTATCACTATGAATTTTGTTGTTGGGCTCCCACGGACACAGAGAAAATTTGACGCAGTTTGGGTCATTGTGGACAGGTTGACTAAGTCAGCCTATTTCATTCCAATGGCAGTAACCTATTCTTCAGAGAGGTTAGCTGAAATTTCCATTCGTGAGATTGTCCGCCTTTACGGTGTGCTCGTGTCAATTATTTCAGATCGAGGTACGCAGTTTACCTCACATTTCTATAGGGTTGTACAGTGTGAGTTAGGCACGCGGGTGGAGTTGAGTATAACATTTCATCCATAGGCAGATGGACAGTCAGAGCGCACTATTTAGATATTGAAAGATATGCTTCGCGCTTGTGTTATAGACTTTAGAGGTTCTTGGGATCATTTCTTACCACTTGCGGAGTTTGCTTATAATAATAGCTACCAGTCGAGCATTCAGATGGCTCCATATGAGGCATTATATAGAAGGCGATGCCGATCGCCAGTTGGTTGGTTTGAATTGGGAGAGGCTCGGTTGTTGGGTACCGATTTGGTACAGGATGCCTTGGATAAGGTCAAAATTATTCAGGATCGAATTTGCACAGCTTAGTCTAGGAAAAAGAGTTATGTCGACCGTAAAGTTCATGATATTGCATTCATGGTTGGAGAAAGAATATTGCTTCGGGTTTCACCTATGAAAGGTGTAATGAGGTTCGGAAAGAAGGACAAGTTGAGCCGTAGGTATATCGGACTCTTTGAAATTCTTGAAAGGGTGGGTGAAGTAGCCTACAGGCTTGCATTACCACCTAGTTTATCAGCGGTTCATCCGGTGTTCCATGTGTCTATGCTCCGTAAATATCATGGTGATCCGCCCC
This sequence comes from Nicotiana tomentosiformis, assembly GCF_000390325.3. NCBI lineage: Eukaryota > Viridiplantae > Streptophyta > Magnoliopsida > Solanales > Solanaceae > Nicotiana > Nicotiana tomentosiformis. The sequence continues at coordinate 41,097,004 of NC_090813.1, read as the reverse complement.
ATGTGTTATATTTTAGCTCAGTCCAATTAGACAAAGATTTGACTTACGAGGAGGAGCCGGTGGCTATTCTAGCCCGGCAGGTCCGACAATTGAGGTCTTAGAGTTATCCTTCAGTTTGAGTGTAATGGAGAGGTCCGCCGGTAGAAGCATCTACCTGGGAGTCCTAGTCGGACATGCGGAATAAATATCCACACCTTTTCTCCAGCTCAGGTATTTTTCTAACTCCGTTCGAGGACGAACGTTTGTTTTAGAGGTGGAGAATGTGATGAATCAAAATATCATCTTTAAATTTAATAAGTAATTCTGTGTTCTAAGACCTCGAAAAGTACCATTTTATCATTCCTCGACTTGTGTGTGCAGTTCGTACAATTTTTCGGAAAGTTTTTATGTGAAAAATGGATTAAAATGGGAAATAGAGCTTTACAACTCAACTAAGTTGACTTTGGTCAATATTTTGAGAAAACGGACCTGCATCAGTGTTTTGAAAATTCCTGTAGGTTCGTATCGTGATTTAAGACTTGGACGTATGCTCGGAATCGAATTCCGAGGTCCCTAGCCCGAGTTATAAAATTTTGATGAAACATTAAAAGCTTGAAAGCTTAATGATTTCTAAGAAATTACTCATGTTGGATTTATTGACCTCGGGTCCGTATTTTGGTTCCGAATCCCGGTATAGGTCCACTTTAATATTTATGACTTGTCTGCCTAATTTGGTGATAATCGGAATTGATTTGACGTGATTCGGACGTCCGGTTGTAAAAATATAAGTTTTAAAATTTTCTTGAAAACTTCCTTTGATTTGGTGTCCGATTCGTAGTTCTAGGTGTTATTTTGGCAATTCGATCACGCGAGCAAGTTCGTATGATATTTTAGAACTTGTGTGCATGTTTGGTTTGGATCCCCGAGGGCTCGGGCGAGATTCGGATAGGTTACGGGATAATTTCGGACTTAAGAAATCTGGTTTTCTACAGACTTCAGACTTCTAAATTAGACTGGCACATTTTGTGCTTCGCGTTCGCAACATAGTGACCGCGTTCGCGAAGGCTTGAGGTTCAAAGCTTCGCCTTCGCGATAGAAGCCTCGCGTTCGCGAAGGGAAAGAGTAAAATTTGACAACACATGCATCGCAACAGGCATGCATCGCGTTCGCGAAGAGTAAAATTTGACAACACATAATTGTGCTTCACGAACGCGAGGCACTGACCGCGTTCGCAAAGGGTAAAAATCCCAGAAACAGAACTTAAGTTCTGGAAATGGGGTTTCGACCCATTTTCAATTCTTTCCCATTTTTGAGTTCGGGTAAGGCGAGTTTTGGGCGATTTTTACGGGAAAACATTGGGGTAAGTGTTCCTTATCCTATATTGATTATATTTCATGATTTCATACTCATTTATATCATGAATCCGTGAATTTATGGAAGAAAAATCAGATTTTTATAAAATCTTCCAAAAATAAAAATTTAAGATTTGAAGGTCCATTTGATATCGGAATTGGACAAATTTGGTATGGTTGAACTCGTATCGGAACGGGTGTTCGGATTTCGCGAGTTTTTCAGGATTTGAGACGTGGGTCTCACTGCCGAATATATTAATGAATTTCAAATTTTTATCCGAAAAATTTGTAAATTCATATGGAATTAATTCCTATGATTAGTATTGAATATATTGAATTGTTTGTGAACAGATTTGAAGCTTTCGGACGAAAATTTATAAGGAAAAGTTATGGTTGAATAATTGATTTGGAATTTGCAAAGCGAAGTAAGTGTCGGGGTTAACCTTGACTTGAGGGAATAGAACCCTTAAATTTTTTGTTATGTGAATTGCATGTAAACGACGTATAGGCGAGGTGACGAGTGTCTATACGTCGTCAAATTAATTGTTTGTCTGCTTACTTGAAAAATCATAAATTATTTTTAATCATAAATTAATTATTATAATAATTATTTCTCTCTTATTCTTTGCAAATATAAATTCTTAAATTCCTGCATTAATTGTTACATGCTATTTGAATTATGTGCCTTAATTGTTATTTGACATTTAGCATAATAAATATTAAACTTCCTATTTGCTCCCTGATTTCCATAATAATTTGCTATTTGTCATTGTTTGCTTCATAATTAAACCATAATTATTGTATGCTTATTATCTTGTAATTTTATATTAATTGATATATTTATTGGAAAAAAAATTTCTATAAGAATTGGTAAATGAAAATGTTGGAGGAGCAGGTTGCACGCCGCAACTTGATTGATTATAATTAATATATTGGAGGATCGGGTTACACGCCACAACAGACTTATTAAAAGTCAATATTGGAGGATCGGGTTGCACGCCGCAACAGACTTTTTAAAAGTCATTATTGGAGGATCGGGTTGCACGTCGCAATAGACATATTAAAGATAATATTGGAGGATCGGGTTGCACGCCGCAACAGACTTATTAAAAGTCAATATTAGAGGATCGGGTTGCACGTCGCAACAGACTTGTTAAAAAGTTAATATTGGAGGATCGGGTTGCATGTCGCAACAGACTTGATTAAAATAAATATGTTGGAGGAGCGGGTTGCACGCCAACAGAACTGAATGTGGATATATTGTGAGAGCGGGTTGCACGCTGCAACAGAAATAATGGAAATGATAATTGGTTATGACTGCTGAGTTCCCTTCAATCATTATAAATGAATTACCTGATTTATTTCTATTATTGTTGTTGTTACTAATATTGCGTACATGTTAATGTAAGTGAACCGCCTTAGCCTCTTCACTACTTCGTCGAGGTTAGGCTTAGTACTTACCAGTACATGGGGTCGGTTGTACTTGTCACGACCCAATTTCACCTATAGGTCGTGATGGCGCCCAACACTACAGCTAGGCAAGCCAACTGATAAATCAAACATATATTGATTAAATGTTTAATCAAAGAAAATCATAAAATACCAAATTCTATCAATGTGTGTGCCAAAATCCGGTGTCACAAGTGCATGAGCATCTAGTAGATTATACAAAACTCCAAATACTGTCTAAAATGAAATAGATAGAATGTAAATATAAGAAGAGACACTGGTAGCTGCAAAACGACTTAGAAAGGCAGCTCACCACTATGCCTTGGGATGGCGGGGATATGTGATGATAGGTTCTCCACTAGTACCTATCTCAGATCCTGAACAAAAAGTGCAGTAAGTGTAGTATGAGTACGTAAACAACGTGTACCCAGTAAGTATCAAGCCTAATCTCGAAGTGGTAGAGACGAGATGGCCGACTTTGACACTCACTATGGGTCAATAATAATAATTGAAATAAACTAGAATATTTCAATCAGCATGATTCACAGAATATAACAATAATTTATTTAACCAACAGAAATAATTAAATTCTTTCAAAATGCAACAATTCTCAATATATATATATATATATATATATATATATATATATATATATATAATCCTTCAATTTCAATAAAAAATTCCAATTTATCAAATAGCTTTACAAGCTGCAATTCAATTTCAATAAATTTTCAATTTATCAAATAGCTTTACAAGCTGTAATTCAATTTCAATGAACTTCCAATTTATCAAATGGCTTTACAAGCTGCAATTCAATTTCAATGAATTTTCAATTTATCAAATAGCTTTACAAGCTGCAAATTTCAATTCAATTTTCATAAATTTCCAATTTATCAAATAGATGTACAAGCTGCAATTCAATTTCAATGAATTTTCAATTTATCAAATAGCTTTACAAGCTGCAATAAACCGTCAAAGTATCGTATAATTATTATTATTATTATTATTATTAAGTATGATTTCTGCTGAGGACGTATGGCCCGATCCAAAGTGTCATGTACACTGCCGAGGGACGTGCGGCACGATCCATAGATGCATCTATCCTGCCGAGGAGTTCGGCCCGCTCCACAAGAAAGGAGGATATTTTCTTATGTACCTCCGGAAGGAGAGTATATTTATTAAGAGATAAATTCGGGAGGAAGAATAATTTTTTTTAAAAACTAATTAATTTAAACAGAAAATCAAGCATATAAGGTTTCTATCCTTTAATATCTTTATCTGAAAATTCACAATGTATTCATATATATATATATATATATATATATATATATATATATATATATATATATATATATATATATCAATTAATATTAATTAAACAAAGAATAAAATTTACATAAGTAATTCATGCTTTGAGTCCTAAACAACCCGGACTTTAGCATTAATAGTAGCTACGAACGGACTCTCGTCACCTCATGCGTACGTAGCCCCCCGCAATTATCAATAATTATTCAATTTAATCCCTATGAGGTAATTTTCCCCTCACATGATTAGACAAGAGACTTACCTCGTCTTGCTCTAATTTAATCTACTATAAGGCCTTTTCCATGATAATCCAACTCTGTCTGGCTCGAATCTAGCCAAAATAATTTGATACAATTACTAAAAATTATAGGAATCAATTCTATAAAAAAATACTATATTTCCCAAAATCAATTAAAACTTCATCCGTGGGGTCCACATCTCGAAATCCGGAGAAAGTTATGAAATCTGACAACCCATTCAATTACGAGTCTAACCATATAAATTTTACCAAATTCCGACATCAACTCGACCCCCAAATCTTCAATTAAAGTCTTTGAAGATTTCTACCATTTTCAACCCAATCTATACCCATTTGAACTCAAGAATCTTTCCATAAACCTTATTGATATGTATGAATGATACTAATACACCCAAGAATCATACTCTTAATCACTCATCTTTACGCAAACTCGAAATTGAAGACTAGGGGTTAGAACCTTACCTCTTGGGTGAAGATCTTGTGATATTTCCTTGTTGGATTTCAAAGCTTGAACAAGATCTTGATGAACAAAGTACTTGAGCTTCTTCCTCTCTGTAGAACACTCTCCCTTCTCTCTAAAAATATCAGATTTTTGCTCCAAAATGAGCTTCAAGGCTTATTTATCGAAGTTGGGTCGGGTTATAACAATAGAAGAATGGATACTCCAAAAATTCCGGACCAGGTTACAGACCTGGCCTCGCCAGGCTAAAGCCTGGTCTTAGCTCGCGACAGGCCTGGCCTCGCCAGGCTAAGGCCTGGTTAAGCCTGACTTTTGGCTGGCCTCTCCAGGCTAAAGCCTGGTATTACATCTAGCCTCGCCAGGCTAAAGCCTGGTCTTACACCTGGCCTTGCGAGCTCTGTAGCGAGCTACAGGACATCCTTTGGGTATTTGATCATAACTTCTTGTAGAAATGTCCGAATGACGAACGGTTAAAAAGCGTTAGAAAATAGACTCAAATATATTTCATTTGATAGGTAGATCATCATATAAGACCATATATATATGTAGATATTCTCGTTCAAAGTTGGGTCTTATGCGAACTCACTTGAAACTTTAGTCTTATGAAATTTCCAACTTCTACATTCGATGCCGAAACCTATCGAATCAAGTCCGATTGACCTCAAATTTTACACACAAGTCATAAATGACATAACTGAGCTAAGAAAATTTTCAAAACTAGATTCCGACTCCAGTATCAAAAAGTCAACTCCTCGATCAAACTTCCAAATTTAAATTCTTGTTTTAGCCTTTCAAGCCTAATTTAACTACGGATTTTCAAATAAAATTCCGAACACGCTCCTAAGTCTAAAATCACCATACGGAGCTGTTGGAATCATCAAAATTCTATTCCGGGGTCGTTTTCATATAATTAGACATCCGGTCACTATTTGAACTTAAACATTTTAATTTTTTATCAAAATTCCATATCTCGGGCTAGGGACCTCGAAATTTGATTCCGGGCATACACCCAAGTCCCAAATGATACGGACCTACCGAAATTGTCAAAACACTGATCCAGGTCGGTTTGCTCAAAATGTTGACCAAAGTCAAACTTAGCTTTATAAAGCCAACTTAAGGAACCAAGTATTCCGATTTCAACCCAAACACTTCCAAATCCCGAACCAACCATCCCCACAAGTCATAAATTATTTAAAGCACATACGGAAAGTTTTATTTAGGGGAATGGGGTTCTAAAAGTCAAAATGACCGGTTGGGTTGTTACATTCTCTCCCACTTAAATATATGTTCGTCCTCAAACGTGCTAAGGAGTGTTCCGGAGTTATTCAAAATTACTGTTGAACACCTCGTGCACCTACCCGTGCTACCACACCCAGTTGAGCATATTAACTCGAGCCAATCTTAAAATTCTCCCTTTTATTTAGGCAAATAGGCCTTAGAGCCCAATTCTAACATCCAGAATTCTCCACCATGCCTGTTTCCAACCTATAAATGTCGTATCAATCACTACACGATGCACTAATACAGGATTGCATACCTTTGTTGAATTTAGACCATGCACCGCATCATTCACATGACTATAATAACATCCTCCTATAACAATAGCCAAAATTCCACGAATCTGATGTTCACAACACACCTCATGATACATATAAGTCATGTTCCAACTCTTGAAATGCTTCCACGATGGAAGAAATGTGTAGAAATTCATAATCAACTGCCGAGTCAACAATTATTGAGTTTCTCCTTCTGACAATAACCATTGCCTTATTATAACCAAATAATGGTATTTGCTCTTTATTACACTCCATATAATCCGATCGCAATGATCCCAAATCCAATAATCTCGTATCTCTAAGTATAAGCTGCTCAGGCAATAAACCTCCTCAGACACAATCAAAAAGCCTCATATGATGCCACGATGAGCTAATAAGCTATGGACTCGATTGTGATACATAAGAAAAATGAACTCTGGAAAGGATTACTCAACCTACGTGACTAATTAAACAACTGAAAAGGTGTCATGAACCTTCCTCAGAAAATTGGACACAAACACACAAAATAGAATATATGGGATTGTACTCAACATCACACTATTGCGAGTACTCCAAGCCCTGTTTCATACCCCTCCTTGTGCGCACTTTTTCATCTTCAACTGTTACACACATTCTGATACTTCTTTTATGAATTCGAAGTTATTTTATTCTGCTTCTCAAATGCTACACCACAACCTAAAGATAACGTAGAGTACTCCAAGCCCTGTTTCATAATCTGCTGTAAAAGCTCGATACTCAACCATACTACGGACTCGAGATCCTTAGACACCGCACTTTAATTTTTTTGAACCCACTAAGATCGTTATTGAGAGTCACTTGCTCTGCCTTGTTCCCAAACATGATCAATTCCAAGGCTCTGCTAGCACATGGACACTTTATCAAGGAAACATCCGACTGTCTCACTTTCCTGTGCATTACATCTACACGAAGCATAAACTCTGAGTCTTCCAAAAACCTAAATATGAATTGATAAGGCCAAATATGGCACACATTCCCCAAATCCTTTGCTTAAATTACCACTGATGTTTTCTTTCCTTAGTTACAATGACCCACCAATACACCGATAACCAGAAACCGCACAACTTGACATTACGCAATCCAATCATAGACAATGGGGCTCTCCCACTTAGCTTGAAGCTACAATTACAAAATTCTAGAAGCCACCGAGATTCTTTCTTCATCGTTGACATGATCCTGCACACGTAATTCGCTAAATTTTCTCGAAATCCTTCTATTAACCTTTAATAAACATTCTGAACCACTAGCCACATTTACATATTAAATCTCTTATCGGGTAGGCAGTAGAATTCTTCGTAGAAGCTTCATCAACATCACGCGACTGCTAACCTGCACACAAAAGATAACCCACCTGTGGAAATTACATGCCGACATATTCCAATATCGCTGCACTGGGTGCAATTACTACGAAATCAGTAGATCATCCTGAGTCCGAGCTCATTCACCAGCTGCACCCGTCCGTTCACTCCCCATGGACGTCAACTAAAGGTGCAACAATACATTCCAATCCAAAGTCATGTTGTATCCTTCTTCATATCAAGCAACTCCCTCCTGTTGTATCCAATCTTCCTCAATATAGCAGCCAATATTCTAAATTAAGTCTGTAGACCTAGTCACTGTCCATTTTACATCCCAAATCATTCCAAATGTTCCTCAAGACATGTAATCATCCTACCACGTAACCCATGTGCTACCTTGCCACTCTCCCACTTTGGTCAACCATCTCCTTTAAGCAACTACTCTGCTTCTGTTTTCTTACACTTGGCCTTTTCGGAACCTAACTACCGCAAGGCACCTTCCACATGTCCTTCCTCATCCTTTGCTGCCCAGTTGTTGCCTTAACTCAAAATCCGTCTCTGTAGCATTTGAGCCAATTGCTCGTTACCATCTTTAAACCTTTTTGACGATCATCCTTCTCGAGACATCAATGCTAGAAATGCTGCTTCGATCCTGAATTACTGCACACCGCGATTTCTAATGATTGCTTCCCCTATACCAATTCCTAACACCCCGTCGTGAAGGCGAGTTTAAGAAAACCATAACACTGGCGAACCTTAACGTATTTTACAAGGCGATGACACCACATCAAAATTGAGAACTGTACCACACTCGAAAATATCAAGCTCCGTTACTCCATCAACCCCAAATCTGAACATTTATAGTCTGATTGCCTTTTCTCTGCTGGAATTAAAACATGTACTGAGAAAACCTTCTTTCAAGTCGTTTACTACCCTAACACATAGACGGGAACACTGTGCGATAACAACGCACGAATCATCATAACAATCAATGCAAAATCTCAAAACCTTAGGTAGTACTGATACTTAATTTGAATTGATAGAGCGGCCTTTCTCAAGGCGATGAGAATAGCCCAATTAATTACACAAGGAGAAGTATCCTATACTACATCTGTAGTATCGTTAAAATTTTCCGCGATCCTCAATGTATAACAAGCGATTCACGTCGCATAAGATTGAATATGAAGGAAATGTAGGCATAAGCAACAAAGGAATCGAATTGGATGATGAGGAATCAAAAAGGGAAGTATTCCTAACAGCCCTGTAGCCTCTCGAAGATAAGCACAGACGTCTCTGTACCAATCCGCAAGACCCTACTAGACTTGCTTATGACTCGTGAGACCTACGTGAACCTAGTGCTCTGATACCATGTTGTCACGACCCAAGTTAACCTATAGGTCGTGATGGCGCCCAACACTACAGCTAGGCAAGCCAACTGATAAATCAAACATATATTGATTAAACTTTTAATCCAAGAAAATCATAAAATACCAAATTCTATCAATGTGTGTGCCAAGACCCGGTGTCACAAGTGCATGAGCATTAGTAGATTATACAAAACTCCAAATACTGTCTGAAATAAAATAGACAGAATGTAAATATAAGAAGAGACACTGGTAGCTGCAGAACGACTCAGAAAGGCAGCTCACCACTATGCCTCGGGATGGCGGGGATATGTGATGATAGGTCCTCCACTAGTACCTATCTCAGATCCTGCACAAAAAGTGCATCAAGTGTAGTATGAGTACATAAACAACGTGTACCCAGTAAGTATCAAGCCTAATCTCGAAGTGGTAGAGACGAGATGGCCGACTTTGACACTCACTATGGGTCAATAATAATAATTAAAATAAACTAGAATATTTAAATCAGCATGATTCACAAAATATAACAATAATTTATTTAACCAACAGAAATAATTAAATTCTTTCAAAATGCAACAGTTCTCTCTCTCTCTCTCTCTCTCTCTCTCTCTCTCTCTCTCTCTCTCTCTCTCTCTCTCTCTCTCTCTCTCTCTCTCTCTCTCATATATATATATATATATATATATATATATATATATATATATATATATATATATTAAATCCTTCAATTTCAATAAAACTTCTAATTTATCAAATAGCTTTACAAGCTGCAATTCAATTTCAATGAATTTTTAATTTATCAAATAGCTTTACAAGCTGCAAATTTCAATTCAATTTCAATAAATTTCTAATTTATCAAATAGCTTTACAAGCTGCAATTCAATTTCAATGAATTTCTAATTTATCAAATAGCTTTGCAAGTTGCAAATTTCAATTCAATTTCAATAAATTTTCAATTTATCAAATAGCTTTACAAGCTGTAATTCAATTTCAATGAATTTTTAATTTATCAAATAGCTTTACAAGCTGCAATAAACCGTCAAAGTATCGTATAATTATTATTATTATTATTAAGCACGATTTCTGCTGAAGACGTACGGCCCGATCCAGAGTGTCGTGTACACTGCCGAGGGACGTGCGGCGCGATCCATAGATGCATCTATCCTGCCGAGGCGTTCGGCCCGCTCCACAAGAAAGGAGGACATTTTCTTATGTACCTCCGGAAGGAGATTATATTTATTAAGAGATAAATTCGGGAGGAAGAATAATTTCTTTTAACAATTAATTAATTTAAACAGAAAATCAAGCATATAAGGTCTCCATCCTTTAATATCTTTATCTGAAAATTCACAATGTATTCATATATATATATATATATATATATATATATATATATATATATATATATATATATATATATATATATATATATAAATTAAACAAAGAATACAATTTACACAAGTAATTCATACTTTGAGTCCTAAACTACCCGGACTTTAGCATTAATAGTAGCTACGCACGGACTCTCGATACCTCGTGCGTACGTAGCCCCCCACAATTATCAATAATTATTCAATTTAATCCCTATGAGGTAATTTCCCCCTCACAAGATTAGACAAGAGATTTACCTCGTCTTGCTCCAATTTAATCCACTATAAGGCCTTTTTCACGATAATCCAACTCTGTCTGGCTCGAATCTAGCCAAAATAATTTACTACAATCACTAAAAATTATAGGAATCAATTCTATAAAAAGAATACTATATTTTTAATAAAAAAACTCGAAATTAATTAAAATTTCATCTGTGGGGCCCACATCTCGAAATCCGGAGAAAGTTATGAAATCTGATAACCCATTCAATTACGAGTCCAACCATACAAATTTCACCAAATTAGACATCAACTCGACCCCCAAATCTTCAATTAAAATCTTTGAAGATTTCTACCATTTTCAACCCAATCTATACCCATTTGAACTCAAGAATCTTTCCATAAACCTTATTGATATGTAAGAATGATACTATTACACCCAAGAATTATACTCTTAATCACTCATCTTTACCCAAACTCGAAATTGAAGACTAGGGGTTAGAACCTTGCCTCTTGGGTAAAGATCTTGTGATATTTCCTTGTTGGATTTCAAAGCTTGAACAAGATCTTGATAAACATAGTACTTGAGCTTCTTCTTCTCTCTAGAACACTCTCCCTTCTCTCTAAAAATATCAGATTTTTTCTCCAAAATGAGCTTCAAGGCTTATTTATCGAAGTTGGGTCGGGTTATAACAATAGAAGAATGGATACTCCAAAATTCTAGACCAGGCTACAGACCTGGCCTCGCCAGGCTAAAGCCTGGTCTTAGCTCGCGACAGGCCTGGCCTCGCCAGGCTAAAGCCTGGTTAAGCCTGGCTTTTGGCTGGCCTCTCCAGGCTAAAGCCTGGTATTACATCTAGCCTCGCTAGGCTAAAGCCTGATTTACACCTGGCCTTGCGAGCTCTGTAGCGAGCTACAGGACAGCCTTTCGGTATTTGATCATAACTTCTTGTAGAAATGTCCGAATGACGAAAGGTTAAAAGCGTTAGAAAGTAGACTCAAAGATATTTCATTTGATAGGTAGATCATCACATAACGCCATATATATATATATATATATATATATATATATATATATATGTAGATATTCTCGTTCAAAGTTGGGTCTTGTACGAACTCACTTGAAATTTTTGTCTTATGAAATTTTCAACTTCTACATTCGATGCCGAAACCTATCGAATCAAGTCTGATTGACCTAAAATTTTACACACAAGTCATAAATGACATAACTGAGCTAAAAAAAAATTCGGAACTGGATTCCGACTCCGGTATCAAAAAGTCAACTCCTCGGTCAAACTTCCAAACTTAAATTCTTGTTTTTAGCCATTTCAAGCCTAATTTAACTACGGATTTTCAAATAAAATTCCGAACACGCTCCTAAGTCTAACATCACCATACGGAGCTGTTGGAATCATCAAAATTCTATTCCGAGGTCGTTTTCACATAATTAGACATCCGGTCACTATTTAAACTTAAACATTTTAATTTTTCATCAAAATTCCATATCTCGGGCTAGGGACCTCGGAATTTGATTCCGGGCATACTCCCAAGTCCTAAATCACGATACGGACCTATCAAAACTGTCAAAATACTTATCCAAGTTTGTTTGCTCAAAATATTGACCAAAGTCAAACTTGGCCTTTTAAAGCCAACTTAAGGAACCAAGCTTCTTCCTCTCTTGTACTCAATATCTGCATCAACAACAATAACAACAACAACAAACCCAACTTAATCTCATACGTGGAGTTTGGGGAGGATAGTGTGTACGCAGCCTTACTCCTACCATATAAAGGCAGATAGGTTGTTTCCGATAGACCATCGGCTTAAGGAACGGTAAAAATAAAGCAACAAGCAAAATGTCTGCATCAGAGCTTGACAAATCAAGGTCATATTCCGACTGAGTCTCAAAGTTCCCACTCTAGAGAAAATGTCGTCGTCACTCTTAACATGGTTTGCAGGAGAAACATGCTTGAAATCGCCTACATAATGCTTTTACATAACCCGTGGACGTAAGGAGACAGTAAGAGAGGTAAGTATACTTCCTTAAATAATCCCCAGAACCTAAAAATAATAACATATTATTGGTGATTGTATTAGTATTGTATCAAGTATTATTTTAGGTATTGATGTATCAGATACAAGTAACATACGATTATGACACAATTCTAAAATAATTGTGATACATTTATAATAAAATCATCACACAATTCCTGCAACTTCGTTTTCTTTGAGTTTCAATCTGAAATTTTATCAAAAACCAACTCTAACCAATTTCCTTCAAAATTGAGATATAAAGAAGGTATATTCTTTTGTCATTTGAAAGAACAGTCGATCTAAACAAATCACAGATTCGTAAATTTCGAATATTGAATTCAAAGTTTCGGAACTTTTTAATGGATATCAATAGAGAACCATTTGCTACTTAATTTTAGAGACCATTTTCATATGCATTGTGAGAGAAGTACCAATTTTGGGTGATAAGTACGAGGGAGAGGAAATGAGATATAAAATCTTTTGAAAAATGGATGAAATTCGAATTTTTAGGAAGGGGTTGGTGAAAGAGAGAATGGAGTGCTAAATTTAAGGAATCTTTTATTTTCTTCTTTTTTATGGTTTTGTACATAAAGGTAAATATAGATATAGAATATAATTTGTATGACCCTAAATAAAAGTGATAAATAAGTTTCTATTACAATATAGCTAAGTAAATTTCTCATTTATCAATACTGACAAGAAGCGAAAAGACATTGATCAAACCAATTCCAACTTCTATAGATCTGCACATATTCAACAATTCACATTCAACTGAAGAGCCCTTTTCTTTTCGTTTCCCCACTCTAGTGTACACAAAAGGACTTGCTGACTTTTTTCTTCCAAAAAAAAAAAGAGTGGTGCTAAGAAATGATCTTAGATGGAGACCTTTATACTAAAAACGATACTAGTTACCACACAAGGTAAAAGTAAGCCAAAATGAAAAAAAGAGAGACGATGTTGAGCCTTCCTATTTGTTTGTGCGCCATCCAGTCTCCGCCTCAGCAAGGTAATGCAAAGGAATCAAACGCCCTATAATCATTAGCGCTATGTTCTCTCCAAGAAGGCCATTTTTGTCAGTTACACCCTTGACAAAAGTCATCATCACCAACAAAGCTCCCCCACAAATGCTTTTATTAATGGTCAGGGAAAGCTCCCAGTAAACCCAAGCCATAAGTCTTCCAAATTTCATAGTTAAGTTGCAAAAGATTCACGATGCCACTATATTTGCAGAAGCAGCCAACTCTGCCAATTGCTTGCCACCAAGCATGGATACAAGCTCAGATGATATGAAAAGTTTCGGTAAATCTTCAATTTCTTCTTCCTTGAAATTATAAATTGGTTCAAGTTTTCTTGCTTCAACCTCGGCAGCATCAGCCTCTGCCATTAAAGCCTCAGCTTCTTCCTGGTGACCCAACTCCAAAGCCGCTGATCTCTCAGCTCTAGCCGCTCTAGCAATTAGAATTAGCCTCTGGAATCTAGTCATAGCCAACTCTTTTTCCTTAGATGAAATCTGCACTTCAGTTTCCTGCAGCCTATCAACGGTGTGGCATATTTTATCCTCAAGCTTCTTAAGCTCTAACTTAGTGCTGTCCTTTTTGCACTGTATTTCTTCCTTTTCAATGCACAAGGCCTTACCCTCTGCAGCTAGTCGTGCTGCTTCTTTAAAATTTCTTGTAGTAGCAGCAACCTTCTTCTCTGCCTCCAACTCTGGAATTCTCCTGTCAATGAAAAGAAGCCGCTGCTTACAGGATTCAACTTCCTGCTGGATACTTGACTTAGTTGAAGATAACTCCTGCAAGTGGAGATGCAAAAGAATATTAGAGAGATGGAAATTGAAGAAATGTTAAAGCATTTTCCAAGCATTGCACATTAAATTAATGAAAACTATGACCTTCATTAGGCTGAAAGTCAGTAGTCATGCTTACAACCTTCAGGTACTAGGTTGCAAAAATAATACTTAATAAGTCTTGCTTAGTGTTGCTATCAGTTGCATATAAAATGCGTCCATGAATACATTTGGTGACTTCATGGTCGCCAATCCCAAGAAGCTCAAACATTTCAGATGCAATACTTGTTGTGAGATTAAATGGGATTGGGATGCCTACATGCGGACAGTTTAGATATTTCGCCTCAGTTTTTCAAGAGATTTGCATGATCGATGAAGATGTAACAAAATAACAATAACAACAACAGACCCAGTGGAATCCCACAAGTAGGGCCTGGGGATGGTAATGTGTACGTAAACCTTACTCCTACCTTATGAAGGTAGAGAGGTTGTTTCCCATGGACCCCCGGCTCAAGAACAGTGAAAAGGAAGCAATAAACAAATAGTAGCAGCAACAAGATACTAGGCAACGGAAGCAAATGGCAAAGTGTGTAATAGCAAAGATCTAGGAACACGAAAATAGATGAAGATGTAACATATAAAGTTAAAATATGATGGCTAAAATGAAAGAGTGCTAGACGGACGTATCATGTGATTAGAGGATACTTACCAAAGTGAAAAGCAAGGTTTATAAAAAGGTTGTGAGACCAGCAATGCTATATATGAGCGAATATTAGGCCCGTATACGCAAGAAGAGTGCTGCAAAAATATAAATGTTAAGATGGATGTGTGACTCGGGCAAAAGGTGCAAGTAGTACACGGAGGAAAAACTGTTTGAGATAGTTGGCCATGCCATACGAGGACCAGATGCATTGAAAAGTACATGAGACACCATGATAGTCAAAGATATTAAAATAAGACGAGGTAGCACTAGAATCGCATGGAGGAAAGTTATTTCAAAAGACTTTCAATTTCTTGAAATCCAAGAGTGAATCATAGGATAGAATGGAAGCAAAGTATCTGTTATAGTCGCACAAAATAAAACTCGTGATTTGTTCCAGAGGACTAATTACTGGGTAGTGGGACAAGTCTAAACGTGGAACGAATATAAAAGATTCATATAACCAAGTAGTTTGGGATTAAGGAGTAGTAGTTGTTTTTTTATAAGCACCTCAAAGTACTTTCCTGGCAGTGTTTAAAACTAGAACCACAATAGATGATGCTTTCATGTAACTTCTCCACTGTGTACCTTACTCTTAAGATTTTAACTACTCTAATACTCTTTTGAAATGAATTCTGCAATTAGAATTCTCATAAAAAGATTTCAAAAAAATACAAAAAGCTACACTATAAGAGGAACTACTTCGTTAAAGACGCTCTTTTGAACCCTGACAGCATTTGACAATACTGCAATTTCCATGATTTAAAATAAAAAAAGAGAATTCAGTTACGTATATGGTTGCTGACGTTCTAAGTGTTTACACAGCTAATATAGTAAAGTGTTGTGCACTACACGAGATCTTAGCCAAAACACCGAGAAAGCTATAATAGCAATCTGTCGTGCAACAGGATGCTGGTGCCTGCTAATTTGAGTACTGACTCCTGAGCAAGAAGTTGCTATCCAGATAAAAGGTTTCTCCCCAGATTGCTAGTGAAGTTTCTATTCAAATAAGATTCACCAGCTAATATGTGTTCAACCGCATGCCCCCCCCCCCCCCCGGCTCTCTCGTCTCCATATTACACCAAAAAGCCAAAATAAAAGGACTCGAGCTTTTATCTATGAATGTTCTCTGCTTTGCTCTCAGAATATCTCAAATTCCTTCCTTTCTTCCCAAATGAACCACCTACACAAGCTGGGAGTTTCCCAGGTCCTCCTCCTAGTTTTACCAATTTATTTCCCTCCAAACAGAAGAGGTTTACCTGATTGTTCTGCCTATTGCTCACCTTACTCAAAATATTCAAGAGCAGTTACCAGATTTGAGACACCATTGGGCAGTGCAAAGGCATATGCCTTTTTTGTAGGTTGACCGCTTTAGCATCCCTTTCAAGGTTGTCATATTTGCTACAGAAGGCATACCCCTTTCTGTAAGTTGCTTTGAGTCAACAGAGTTTGCTGCTTACCAGGAAATGCAATTCGACCCCCAAAAATACACACAACCCTGTTGTAGAACGCCTGGTTAATGGGCAGCCAGTCCAATCAGAATCGGAAAACCCAACAAGGCTAAGGGACGTTTTGAAGTGTTCCTTAAGCCAAAATGTAGCGTGGTAAAGAGACAGCATAAACTGACAAACCAGATTCACCGCATGAGAAATCTCAGGCCTGGTGACTGTTAGATATTGTAGAGCTCATACAATGCTGTGGTACCTGGTGGGATTGGCGGAGGATCCAGTTGCTTCATGAAGCCCATGCTTTTGAGCTAGAAGAGTTTGTACGGCTCGAGAGCATAACATGTTGCTGCATTGCAAAATCTCTTGAGCATATTTACCTTGACTGAGGTATATACCATCTGGAAAATGATCTGCTACCATGAAGGAATTGAAAACTCTTAAGAAAATAAACTTAGGAGCACACGCGAACTGTATTGCTTCCAGACCTTTTTCATACATCTGGTATGCTCAACAGTGCAATATATACACATGCATGTTGCTGCAACAGTGGTGTCATTTTAGGACTCCAAAAGCTAGAGTTCTTCTAATCTAAATACAACGCAATATAATCAAATTTATCTTTACAGTTACAACACATTTGCACACAACTACAACTCTACAGCAGCCCAACTCTATCGTATCTCTAACAGAGACTGTCTCATTCATCTATCAATATCAAGACATAATTTTCCTGTCATTTCCCACTTTTATACGAGTACTTGCAAAACTAATCCCATAGCCCTCTAATGTGTTTCCATACACATGTTACATGAGCAGAGAAGCTGTACAAGAACTCCTTAAACGATCCTCTTCATTTGCAGAGAAAGCTTCTATTGAGCAGCCTGAGATCCATAAATGAACCTCTGATATACCTATGACTGTCACAAGGAGCTTGGAGAAACCGGCTAAGAACACTGATAGTTAATGTGATGACTTTTTTTAAGGTAATAGTGAATGAGATGTCTTGTCATGAGATCGTAAAGTTTTATAGAGTTCGCGAACAATATTTGATAACGAATGGAGTCCGTAGGGCTCCCACTATCCAGGAAGAAACTTAGTATTCGGTCCATAGGAGTATCAACAGGTTTGCATTTAAACATGCCAGTTTCTTTCAATACGTTCAAAGCATACTTCCTTTGTGAAATGACAGTTCCATTGCTGTACTGCGCCACCTAATGCCTAGGAAGTATCTTAGTTTACCTATGTCTTTGGTCTGAAAGTAATCGACAAGATGTTGTTTAAATTGACTAATGCTCTCATGATCAGACAGCAATACTTAAATGTCCAAACCATGCCCTTGGTCATTGCGTGGGACCATACAAAGATGGACAGGAGACACAATAACCCAGACTCCCTCGGAGCAGGGAGGTTGCTCCATGTATACCTCCTTGACAAGTTCCCCATGAAGAAAGGCATTTTTGATATCCAACTGATAAAGGGACCAATAAAACATGGCTGTCATGGAGATAAGGAGGTGAACTGATGCAATCTTCGTTACTAGAGAGAAAGTATCACCATTATCAAAACCATCAATCAGAGTATACCTCTTTGTTACCAATCTAGTGTTGAGAGGATCAACCTCCCCATCAGCACTCATCTTGACAGTACACATCCAGCAACATCCAATTGCTGTTTTGCCCGGCAGTAAAGGAACTATCTCCCAAGTACCGTTATCATGAACAACAGTCATTTCCACAATCATAGCCTGACACCAACCTAGATGAGCCATCGCCTCTGCCAGTCTTAATTATTTTGACAGTGTATGAGACTACGAATTGGTAACAAAGGCATGAAATGAAGGTGACAAAGGGTAAATATCGTTTCAAAGTGCAATAGAGAGATCAATATCATCAGATGAGTGCTTGACCAAAGCAGGGGATGTCATTAAAGCAGGCAACTAGTCATTCAGTGGACTTTGTTTAGTTATCATGAACAGAAACCTCTGCTGGATTAGCTAGTGAAGGGTTTGGTCAAAGTCGACTGGAGTAGACTTGAAGAGGAGAGGGGCTAGAGTGAGAGGATTTGGAGACGAAAAAATTGGAACAAGAAGAATCTTCGAGAAGGCATTTTGACTTAGTGAATTTGGTGAGAAGCATGGGATGTCTCGAAAAAGGTTACATCTGCTGAGATAAAGTACTTGTGTAATAGGATCATA
The DNA here is from genome assembly GCF_000390325.3 of Nicotiana tomentosiformis. Classification (NCBI taxonomy): domain Eukaryota; kingdom Viridiplantae; phylum Streptophyta; class Magnoliopsida; order Solanales; family Solanaceae; genus Nicotiana; species Nicotiana tomentosiformis. Next base: position 41,078,213 of record NC_090813.1, on the reverse strand, counting down.
GCATTTGTAACCTTTTTGGAGACACAAGTACGCCAAGAAGATACATTTGATGAACTTTGGTTGAAAACCTGCTTAACTTATCAAGAAAACCCTCAACCTGCAATCGCATATTACAATAACATAACTAGTGTATTCCCAAAAGTGGGGTCGGGGAGGGTAGTTATGTATGCAGACCTTACCCCTACCTTGTGAAGGTAGAGAGACTGTTTCCGGTAGACCCTCGGCTCTATACCCAGTGCAACCGCATATTCTCAAACTTAATATACGAGATGTTTCTGACCCACTCTCCACATTCCTGCAATATGGGCTTGTGTTCTGAAACAACTTATCAAGGTTTCTTGTTTAATGGTTCTAAGAACTTCATTCCACTCTGATGAAATTAAATATTTGTCGATTCTATAGGTTTTGTGCATTGTTATCTCCTCTCTCCCAAAGTGTACAATCCTCCCTGCAAAGTAAATCTATTAGGGTAATATCGTGTATAAAATCAGAAAAAGCTCTCATGGAACTTGAGCTTCTTCTACATACTCTCCTGTCTTCGGTGAATCTAGCAACATTAAAGACCGCCCAATAACCAAGTGCAATCTCATAATCCTCTTATTGCTGCCAATTCCATCCACAACTCATCCCTTTCATTTTTTGTGTGTGCTCAATATACCACCGTAAAAAAACCATCTAAATTCTTCCGTCACACTTCCAAATAAACAAGAGATAGAATAATTCCCACGTTGTTGTTCTAAACTTAAAAGCCTTTTATCTCAACTTACTAAAATCCTTCCCAACCCTGCTACCTTCAGCTTTATGTTCGGCCCATGCAGCCCATCTATTACCCCAAACTATCTGGAGAATGAGCCAAATGTTTTGTAAAAGCAATTTAAGCCTAATATCTTGATAAGTTAGGATTTTAGGATAAGTAGAAGTAAAATATGCACTGCAAATTTAGATAGCATAATAAGAGTGAAGTTGAGGTGAGATTAGATGGTATTGAGGATTCTAAATACATAAAATTTAGATATTTAAACTCAATATTTCAGGAGAATGGTATGTAACAACAGAAAACTAAAACAGAATGACAGAAATGGAGGTGTGCTATGAGAATGCTATGCGACAGGCAGATACCTACCAAAATGAAAGACATGAACAGTTGTAAGACAAGCTATGTTGTATGGGAGAGAATGTCGTGACTTTAAGGCCCATATCAATAAGATTAGTGCCGCAGCAATGTCAATGTTAAAATGAATGTCTCCTCAAATGATTACATCAGCAGAAAGGCACAAGTAATATACACAGAGGATAAAATGAGAAAACGTCACAGGAGATGGTTTGGTCATGTCCTCCTCAAACCTCCAAATGCACCACTCTAAACTATGATGATTAAAGGTGTAATGAGCAATATCTAAAGTCTCGTGGAGAAAGTTGTCTAAAACTTGCAATCTTTTAGAATTCATGCAGAATTAACAAATAATAAAATACAATGGAAGTAAAAGATCCATAGACAGTACCGGCTAGTGATGATTAATGCTTAGTCATATTGGCATGCTTGCACTAGGTCCAGTGTTTATTAGGAGTCCTTTGGTATGTCCACAGACTTGTATATCACTAGAAAATGTATAGAACTTTGAACTTCCAGAGTTATAGAACCTCAAACTATTGAAATAGTGAGATGAAACTGGTTCAAGTGGAATAGACTGGATAATAAGGATGCAAATAACTGATCCCAAGTAGCTCACGATTGAGTAATTGTTGTTCTACGTAATTTAAGCCTAATAAATTATGAACAACATACTTTCACTTTAAGGTTAGAATGCAGAAATAGTGCAAGTATCTTATTTGACGTAGATATTGCTCTAATATGAGAATCTGAATACAGATACTCAAAGCAGAACTAACCTGAAGTGAAGATCTTGCAGCAAAAGTTTCCTGTTTGAGAATTTGCACGTCCTCTGAGATCCTTTCTTCACTTTTGGCAAGATTCACTCTATAGGCCTTGGATTTCGAGATGAACATCGACAGACTCTTTCTAAGACCAGCAACTTCTTCGTACATGTTTGCTTCATCGGCAGAACTCCTGGAAAGATTCTTAATCTTTTCTCCTCTGGATTCTTCTTGAGAAAGGTAGTTATCAATATCCTTCTTTTTTTCTCAGTAAAACTTCATTCTCGACCATTAGCTCAGAAAGGCATGACTGCAATTTATCATAATTATTACCTATACTTGTTTGAACCTCTTTAAAGCAAGAGACAACCCCATCAATCCTGCTCTCAACTTTTTGAATGAGAGCATCATTTTCTGCTATTTCTGCTTCCTTCTCTTTCACTAAAGCAAGCAGTTACCTCAGTTCTTCGGCCAATTCTTCTTTTCTCATGCAAAGAACATCTATTTCCCTTTGGTCATCCTCCACTGATTGATCAATGGATTCATTCAAAATGGATTTAGCTTCATGAACTAGTTGGGATTGAATTTCTAATTCGAACTTGGTGACTTCTATGGCTTCAACTGATGAAAGCCACTCAGCACTGTCTTTTGAAGACATTGCTTCTGCATTCATGAGGACCGAATCTGCATTACTTGCAGCTTCCTGAAAAAAAAAATAATCAAGTTCAAAAATTTCTACCTATCTGAATTGAATCAGCTGAAAATACTTTACACACAAGAAATGGTTGTAACATCAATACGTGTTTCCAGTATTCAATAAGACTTACAACAACAACAACAACAACAACAAAAAACCCAGCTTAATCCCGTACGTGGGGTCTGGGGAGGATAGTGTGTACGCAGCCTTACCTCTACCCTTTAAAGGCAGAGAGGCTGTTTCCGATACACCCTCGGCTTATTCAGTAAAACTTACAACATGAGAAATACAATAGTTCAGAAGATCTTTTTTTTTTCTTTTATCTTTTGAGAACAGTATTTGAAAAAGTTCAAGAGGAATAATTACTTTATACAATGCATTTATTTATGTGACTCAAGAAATAATGGAAATACATAATTATATTACGCCAGAGTATCTAGCAAGTCCATATCCATATGAAAAAACAAAATTTGTTTTTGTTGTATCTGCTCTTGCTGGGGTAAGTAGCATTACCTTACCTAGAATAGACAGTTCACAAGTTTTTTCCTATATGATCTTGGATCATCTTACTAAATTCTCTTTAACTTCTTCCACTTGGCTCCACTTCTGAAGTAATGAACACTTACACAACTTACTTTGGTGTGCCAGATGTTCCGCCTCATGAGCCATTAAATGGGACTGCCATCTCATCTGAATTGACCACTTCCAATCTCAACAAACATCATTTTTGCTCAATGCTATAGCACAGATGTGTGTAATCAGCCTTAATATATAAACTTTCTTTTTTGAGAAAAAGGTCATATATAGAACTTCACATGAGCTCCTTAGGGTTGAATACGGATTAAGATCTAGATTTTACCAAGTAGAGAGAAGCCTTTACAATATTGAAATAATTATGACGCGTGCCGTATTTATGAAAAAGATTATAACATGTCATAGATGAAGAATTTACAATAGACCAAAGGAGTCCCTTGTTTAAAATTAGATAAAACCAATTTTATAAAAAGGGAACAATTTGCTACCATACAGACAATGGTTTGAGCAGCCTAAACACAGATACATGTAGATTCACCTGAAGATCCCAATTCAAGCAGGGGGGGAAATAAAGAAAAGAGAAAAATAATCATTCAGATAAGTGCTATGCTATGCAATGCCACCAAATTACTTAAAAAATGATGACTAGAACAAATTTGCAGAAGCATTTTTAGATGGAGGATAGTAACACAAGGAGAGGAAAACAAAAAAGGTTTATCATCTTTAGCAACCAATAGTCTGCATATCTCACCTCTGAAAATCTTCTTAGCAAATAAACACATTCCTCCTCAGCTTGAATAAGTGAGTCAAGAACCTCCTGCATCTTAGTGTCAACGACATCACAGTATGTCTCGGCATCTCTGAGGAGGATGACCAACCGATCCTTCTCCTTCTCTGCAAAAGCAAGATTTTCACTGACCCTTTCAGCGGTCTCAAAATCCTCTGCCTCACAAGCTTCATCCAGCTTCTTCTCCAACTCCCTATGGCGGGAAGATGCCCCATTAAAGTCGTCGACAGCTTTTTTCTCCTACGGATAGATTCTTTCCGCATTGCGGAGACCGACATTACTGCCTCCCGCGCCAACTTAAGCTTGTCTGCAATGCTGGCCCTGATTTGCTCGAATTTCAACTCAACAGAGTTTGCTTTCGCATTTAGATGACTAGCATCCATATTTTCCGAAATAGGAGTAGCCGACGCCAAATTACCATTTCTGTCAGGGTCAGTGCCATTGGAATCCTGCTCTGTGGCTGCAGGAATAGAAGAGGGGATATTGTTTTCTTGCTGCCTCCACTCCTCAGCTTCCTCTTCTAGCTTTTGTTCTTCGTTGGATGCGGATACTATCTCATTGAGATGGATATGGGGCAAGGGGTGAGATTCAGAAGCATAATCTCTATCTCTGCCATATCCTATCCTTAAACCAGCTTTTTTTCTTCTCCTACTGGAACTCTGCCGAGATAGCGCCGGCAGATCAGATGGAGGTTGGGTTCATCTTCTTCTTCTTCGAGCAGTAGAGATTGAGAGGGAGTCATCAGAGTGAGATCCGAGAAAAAGTTCTCATCAAGGGGTTCATTGGATACAGCAGGAAGCTGCATAGATGTAGATGGGGAAGAAGCTGATGCATCGGCATCGGCCACGGTGGACAATTGCCCGACATCTGCACTCGGATTGAAGAGAACCATCCCATCAAACAGCGAACCCATTTCGTCTTTCTCCGAGGAGTCCTCTTTAGTCATCGATTCCATTTCAGCTTCCTCCGTACGGCCGTCGTTCTACTTCGCCTATCTTCCCGCAATTCCTCCGTATTAAATTCTGCTTTAATCTCGAAAGGTAATTATCATATAATATAAGATCTAATCAGGGAAAAAGTATAATACTCCTAAAAAACTTAATATAATATTAGATTTAACGGAATCAAAGGTAACCAAAAAAATTATCAAAGGTGAGTTTCATAAATATCAAGCTTCGGTTTGGCCAAATTTAAAAAATACTTTTAGCTAGCGTTTGTTAGTAGATTCCCAAATTTATTCTGAAAAATTTGATTCTGGTGAAATTTGATTTGAAGATGCAAATGTGTTTGGACATCTGTTTTGGGTGAAGTTTAGTTTGGGAAAATATGAAACATAACTTATACACACAAGTTCTAAAAACTATCATAAATACCCAACAGTACCATTATCAATAACATTCATTATATTATCGCAAACCATAATCCTGAACATAAATAAATTTTATACAAAATTATTATTTTTATAATGAACTACATGATACACTATCAGATGACCGAGAAGACGAAACAACGTCGTTACAAAATAATAAATGATGGGGCAATTTTTTAAAAATATAATAGTGATATTTTGGCCCTTTGAGATTTGGGATTTGGGACTTGGGATTTGGCCAAAATGTAGGCAAAATCTATGTCCAAACATGTATTTGTCAAATAAAATCCAAGTTTATTTTGGCAAAATCTATGGCCAAACGAGTCCTTAGTCAATAGTATGGTTTCCTTGGCTTTGGTTTTTTACTATTTTGCTCATGTTATTACTTACTAGTGTTACTTCTTTTTCATCTTTTCTTGACCCGATAGTCTTTCGAAAATAGGCTCTTTACTTTTTCAAGGTAGGGTTGAGGTCGCATATACATTATCCTTCTCAAACCTCACTTATAAGATTATACTAGATTTATTATTGTTATAATTTTAGAGCCTGTTTGGACATAAAAAAAAATACTTTTTTTCGAAAAAATTTTACTTTTTCGAAATTTGTGTTTGGCCATAAAATTTTCAATTTTCACTTGAAGATGAATTTTCAATTTTTTCGATAATTTAAAAAACTCCAAAAAGCCTTTTTTCAAAATTTTCACTCTCAAAACTTTAAAAACAACCCAAAATAATATTCATGTCCTAGCACAACTCTAATTTTCAAATACCATTTTCACTTGAATTTTTTTTTAATTTTTTTTAGAATTTTACAATTCTTATGGCCAAACGCCCACTTAGTCAATACTTATTTTCCAAAAAGTATTTCGAAGCTCTATGATTTATGTTTGATCAAATTATTTGTGAATTCTTTGTTAGTACTGGAAATATAGTTTGTATTTGTACAATATTTTCAAAAAGTATTTTTAAGGTCAAACTAAGAAAAGGGCGTGTACATATCTATTTAACAATTACTATCAAACAAAATAATTTTTTTTTTTTTTTATAAAAGACTATAATAAAAATACTTCTTATTTAATTTGAGAATTGGTAATATTTACAAAAACAAAAGCAGGAAAGACAATGGAAAACATTACGATGAAGCCACGAGAATGAACAACATTTTAACGGATAAGTTCTTCTTTTTTTTTAATGAAAAAGGATAACTTTGTAAAAAAAATAGTAATAGGGGTATTTTAGTACAATTTAACTTCTTAAGAAATTAAAGTAGTGAACGTAGTAATCATTAATTCCTATTTCATGACCCCCGAAACGCCGAAAAATAATGTTAGTCATGGCAAAGTGATGAGTATTAGTCACTAGGTCTATTCCGATGGACCCACAAATTTCAGGTTAATCGGAGTCCGGCAATGTTTTAGCACCGCTAGGATACAAGTGGCCATGCATAGCACGGATAAGTTCCATATGGTCGTACATAGTATTCTTATGACCCTGAAATGCCAAAAAATGATGTTCGTTATGGTAAGTATTACTCACAAGTCAGTACCAATGATTCCAACAATTTTGCCAATCGAAGTATTCAACAAAATTCAAGAAAATCAGTATGTGTATAAACACACGAAAAAATGGGTATAATCATTAATTATGTTTCATGACCGTGAAAAGTGAAAAAGCGATGTTACTCGTGTATTGTTCACTAGACCTTTTTCGATGGACCTACCAAATTTTAGGTCAGTCGAAGTCCGTCAATATTTTGAGCACTGGTAAGATCCAAGCGACCGTGTATAGCATGGATAGGTTCCGTGTGGCCGTGTATAGTATTTGTGTGACGCCAAAATGGCAAAAAAATATTCGCCATGCTGAGTATTACTCACATGATCGTATCCAATAAACACACCAAATTTTAAGTCAATCGGAGTTCGTCAATTAGAGTCATAAAAATCATCATTTATATAAACAGATGAAAAGATGGACATAATCATCAATTCCATTTCATGGCCCTGAAATGCCAAAAAATATTGTTAGTCACGGTAAGTTGCTTATTAGGCTGTTTTCGATGGACCCACTAAATTTAGGTCCGTTAACTTTTTGAGTATCGGTAGGATCCAAGTGGTCGTGCATAGCACGAATAGGTTACATGTGGCTGTGCATAGTATTCTTAGACTCTAAAACGCCAAAAATGATGTTCGTCATGGTGAATATTTCTCATAGGGCAGTATCTGATAGATCTACAAATTTTTAGGCCATTCAGAATCCGTCAACCAAAATAAGGAATAAATATACACATACAAAAAATGAACACAATTATTAATTCATGCTTCATAATCCCGAAATGCCAAAAAATAATTTTAGTGTAGATATCCAAAATTCACCAAGTCATGATGACACCTAACTCATCTTGCTAGGTAAGCCAACTAACATATGTCACAATCTAAACTGGGAATCATCTCAATACAATTATCTCAATGACTGGTAGTACAAGTCATGAGCGATTAAGAATAAGAATACAACTCAGATATGAAAAAGTTTACATCATCTGTTTGAAATTTATATAAACAAAAATATAAGTCCTAAACTACTATGAACAAGTGGTAGCTTGTATTTGGAACGCTGGTGTATCTTTAATTTTAACATTCGTCATCCACAGCATCTCAGCACCAAGATCAGCACCAAGATCTACACGCAATGTGCAAAAGTGTAGTATGAAGACATAGTTCTCTAGAAGTTTGCCTAATAATTGTAAAGCACAATAAAAACAATGTTTAGTTACCATGTTTGAAATTTTTCAATAAAATGAGCGATATATAATCCATTTTCGAATAAACATTTCATCAAAAAAATCAATAACATCAGTTTCATAATCCACCCATTTAGACTAAAAATGGGTCGACGTACCAAGAGGACACTAAACTATAGATCCTGCACTTATATATGTGAGTTTATGTAGCTGGTAGTAAGACTTCTTATTCTGACATTTATAATGGGTAGTTTTTGAGATTCCTCAAGCCGATTGTTGTGTCGCAGGTGAGCTTGGAGAGCAATTCAGCTGGAGGATACAACTATACCTTAATCTCAAGCTAGTTAGAATCGATTGTATGAATCCATGCTCTATTTTGGCTCATAATAGTTCAATACTCCGTACTTGAGGATTATCCATTGCTAGAAATTTTCTACTGTACTGAAGAGTCTTATAGTAAGCACTAGTCCTCTAGTTGGTATCAACTATATAGATCTTCCACTGTTTCCTATCTTTTGCTAGGTCTGCCTGGGTTCATAACATTCTAAATCGAGATAACTTCAGCCAGGGTACAAGATTATTTTTAATTTTCCTATTCCTTAATTTTTGATTACTTATGAATCAGTGGCTATTTTTTAATTACCAGTTATAAATCTGGCTATTTTTTAATTTCACCCGGTGACCTGGGTAGCTAACGGAAGTGCTTCTCTGAGGAACTCAATAAAAACTCTTTTACAGTTTGGTTCGTAAATGGACAAACTATAATAAAAATTTAATGTTTTTCCCCATTCCCTAAATCAAGGAAGCTTGGACGCTACTTACTGCGTGCCTATTGATTCCCAGACACCTTACTGTACAATTCCGAATTAGATAATTTTTCTTTACAAGATTATTCCATTGCCAATAACTGTTGCTGAACCTCACCACCTGACAGTTCTGAGATAGCTCAAAATTCCCCTAAAGTTATTGACAGCTACTCAAAAGTACGAGGCTAAAAGAACGTTCCTCTCCGATACAGTTGTAATCACACAGCTGCCAGTGTGCCTTACCTACCCCTTCCTTAGTTGGAAACAAAGAGTTCTCATTGCCTATGGTGCACACATGTCGAACTACACGTATGACAATACATGTTAGGTGAAAGGAATTGGCAACTGCAAAGAAAGAGATCCAAAATGAGCAAGGAAAGACGGAATTTAAATTAACTATACAAAAGGCAAATATAACCGTAATATTTGCCCTATTCTAGAAAGCAAAAACAAAAAGAGATGCCTAGCTGATAGCAGAAAGGACAGAATTTGAGTTGTCGTACGAGTTGCGGAGCTTGCAATTTACTCCATAAATTTCAACAAAGCTCTCCAGTATCTCAAACAAGACGGATTCATATGGATTGCTTCAAGTATCCATCTTAGAGGACTTGTAGATGGCTCCAGATTGGATGTAGCTCCAGAACCTTCTGTCAGCCGTCTAGCAAGCAAATGCATCTGGAAAAATAGTTCAGCAGGCCTAATCTCTGCAAGAACATAATGAAGTCAAAGCATGAATCGGATAAGCATATTGGATTAAGTTACAGTTCTTTATACTGCCATCCGACACTGATCCATAAATTTGGATAGTGCTCATTGTTTCCAAGCAGCAGTGAAACAATCCGCCAAAGAGTAACAACACAATAATAGCTTCCTGTCTTTTTGCTAGGAAGAGTAACGGTACAAATAGGTAGTCCCTGTCAGTTTCAGTCTTGTCAAAAACAAAGAGCCTTGAAGAGCACTACGATCTACTGAGATATTAAGTGCACCACAATTAGAAACATGCTTTAATGGAAACACAAGATATTAAAATGTGTGGGCGCACATATGTAATGCAAGACAAAATAACTAAGTATAAATAACAACTATATGGGTAGAGCAATCTGAAAAACTGCAAATAAGTGAAATAAATGAAGTAAAAACCATGTCAATCAAGTTAAAAGACCATCTAAATTTAAATCTCTACTCAGATGTAATATTTTTTTTATAGGTTAAAATTTAAAACTCTGACCGTCACAAGGTAGGGGTAAGGTTTGCGTACACTTTACCCTCCCCAGAACCCACTTGTGGGATTTCACTGGATATGTTGTTGTTGTAATGGGATGAAGCAATCTGGAGCCATCTACAAGTCCTATAAGCCATCCATCTTAAAGGGGTCAAACAAGACGGATGCATATCAGATTTTCCGACGAATCTAGGAGCAGCAGAAACTTCATCCGACAATGAGATTTCGAATTTCCATCTCCTATATCAAAATTAATCTTACCCGGTGTTTTGGCTTCAGTGTTCCTCATGCATATCCTAGCCCAGAGAAGATGACTGGTATGTTTTGTATCTTCATCAACCTCAACATAGCCACCACAAAATTCACCAATAGTTTTAAAGGTATCCAGTGACCAAGCATGAAGCGGGATGCCGAATGCTTTGATCCATCTTAGTTCCAATAGTTTTAAAGGTATCCAGTTACCAAGCATGAAGCGGGATGCCGAATGCTTTGATCCATCTTAGTTCCAACCTCTTGCTTGCCAGATCTGTTCCACCACTCCAATGACAATCGTCTTCGTTCCAATGCCATTCACCCACATTGATGGATACCTGAAGCAATCCATATGAGATGGATACTTGAAGCAATCAAAGATCATAGCAGAGAGGTTGAAAGGGGTGATATGGAAGCTAGTGTCAGGACATCAAAATGCTTTCATCAAATCAAGGCAGATCACTATGCAGCTCTAATAAAAAGGGCAGCCCGGTGCACGAAGCTCCTGCTATGCGCGGGGTTCGGGGAAGGGCCGGACCACAAGGGTCTATCGTACGCAGCCTTACACTGTATTTCTGCAAGATGCAGCTCTAATAGCCAATGAAATATTAGATTGGAAGACGAAGTCTGGGCAACCTGGTTTACTTTTCAAACTTTACATTGAAAAGGCATTTGACCAACTCAATTGAGCGTACTTGATTAATATACTCAGGAAGATGGGATTTGGAGAACGATGGATTACATGGATTAAATTTTGTGTTACCACAGTGAAGTACTCAATTCTAATCAATGGTGGACCTGTTGGGTTTTTCTCTCTCCAAAAAGGCCTCAGACAGGGAGATCCACCGTCACCTTTTTTGTTCATTCTTGCTATGGAAGGCCTAAGCAAAATGTTAGACAAAGCTAACCAGCTCCATTGGCCAGAGGGTTTTAAGGTGGGCAATGGAGAGAGCAATTCTGTGATAGTGCCGCATCTGCTACATGCAGACGACACTCTGATTTTGTGCGGAGCTGAAAAATCACAGGTTCTATATCTTAATCTCACGCTAATGATCTTTGAAGCTATTTCAGGCCTACACATGAACATGCTGAAAAGAACCATCTATCCGGTTAACACAGTCCCAAATCTGGATGAGCTTGCAGAGGTTATGTGCTGTAAAGTGGGATCTTTCCCTACATCATATTTGGGGGTCCCATTGGGAGCTAGATACAAGTCTCAAGGCATCTGGAATGGAGTGATTGAAAAATTTGAAAGAAAACTAGCTTCCTGGAAAATGCAATACCTATCCTTTGGAGGCAGACTTACACTCATCAATAGTGTGCTAGATAGCATACCTACATATTTCATGTCCTTATTCCCAATCTCAGCTAAGGTGCAAAGGAGACTTGATCAATTAAGAAGAGATTTTTTATGGGAAGGCAACAGTTACACTCACAAGTTCCATCTGGTTAAATGGCCAAGAGTTATTCTTCGTAAGAACCCTGGAGGACTAGGGATAAAGGATCTTGCCTTGCATAATAAGAGTTTATTGATGAAATGGCATTGGAGGTACAACATGGAAAGTTCAAAGTTATGAAAAACAGTAATTCAAGCAAAGCGTGGCGTGGCAAACAACTGGTGCACTAGGCAGGGGAGAGCTCCACACGGTTCAGGCCCCTGGAAACACATTTCAAAGTTTTGGGGAGAATTCAAGCTCAAGTCATCACTCAAGCTAGGGAATGGGGCTCATATATCTTTATGGAAAGATAAATGATTAGGAACAGAGACCCTAAAAGATGAATTTCCAGCTTTATTTTTACTTTCTAGTAATAAAGATGCAACTATCTCACATTATTGGCAAAATAGTGCTTGAGCTCCACATTTCAGAAGGGACATCCAAGATTGGGAGTTGAATGATTTGCTCAATAAATTATCAGGTGCTAATGTCAATTACCAGGTGCAGGATAAGTTGGAATGGGGTGAATCAAAAGAGAGAACCTATACTGTCAAAAGAGGATATGACAATCTATGCTCCAACAAGGAATTGATCGACAAATGGCCATGGAAGCTTATATGGAAAACCAAACTACCTACAAAAGTAGCTGGCTTTATGTGGACAACATTGTATGAAGCTTGTCTTACTCAAGACCATCTTAGCAGAATGAGTATACCAACTGTGAATAGATGTTATATGTGCCAGATGGAATCTGACAGTGTGAGGCATCTTTTTTTGCATTGTTCAGTAGCAGCTGACATTTGGAGTATGTTTTTATCAGTTTTTGGACTTGCCTGGGTTATGCCAAACAGTATCAAGGAAGCTTATGAGAGTTGATGCTCATGGAGAGTTGGGAAATCCATCAAAAAGACTTGGTCAATAGTACTTGGTGCTATTTTTTGGAGTATTTGGAATGAAAAGAACCGTAGATGTTTTGATGGGATTTCAACTCCCAACCACACTCTTAAAGCCACTTGTTTAATTAACTTATTTAGTTGGTTCAATCAAGCCCTTGTAACTAGTGTTGAACTATTTCTGGATTTTGTCTGCTCCTTAGTTGTTCAGTAAGTTTTGTAAGTTTTTGTATATGTGCAGACAATACCTTTATGTTGTAATTTTTGCTATGCATCTTCTTGATGCCATTTAATGAATTTCCCTTACTTCATAAAAGAAATTCTTATATTCAAATGCCCTGATCAATTTTTAATCGCTTTTTTTATACTAACATATTCATCCATTAAAACTTTGCTAATAATTAACATATCGTTTATAAGAATATTTATTGTTTTGTATAGTCTCTTCTTTAAAACAGAACCCACAAACCTTATTTTTTCAAAAGGGCAATTCATTGGCTGGATTGCCCCCAAAAAAAATATTGCGTTCACTAAGGAGCTGCGTAAGCGAAGCGAAGTGCCCAACTTGTGTTGCACCTCGCTTCCGAGCTTCTTAAGTGCACCTTTGACAATACTGATCATTTTACCACAAATCTTGGACAATGATGTACCCGATATTTGGGTACTTAGGGAAGATAGGTTTCTCTTTTCTTTTCTTTTCTTTTCAGTTTCTTTGTGTGGTAGTTGCCATAAAGACAAAAGGGTTTCTCAACTTTCCCAAACAGTCTATGTATAAATATCTCTTATTCCTCTTTTGCATATCACGTTTGGCAACTAGCTATGTCCAGAAACACAGGGAAATGGAACGGAATTCAGACGGAAGATGCATATATTAGAAAACCTTGACCGAACACTGTGCGAGAAAGTGAAAGTCTCAGATCAGAATTTTCAACCCCAAATGTATGTCCACATCATATTTAAAAAACATAAAATATAAAGATTAAGTAGGCTCGCACTCTGGCAAGAATGGACTAAAAGGTCAGCAACCCACTATTACTGGATACTGCACTCAGTATTGAGTCAAGCAATGTTCTCAACCACAGTCCAAACTTAACTGCTCGGAATAAAACAAAACTGATTTACAAAGGGATAAAATATCAAACCTGGTGGCCAAGATGACCATTCCTCAATGAGGTTTTTTTCCCACTTTGATTCAGAGCCGAGGCTAGCTTCTGCTTGCGCCAGTAGTAGTGAGACAAAGGGTAACGGCATCGAAGAACTATCTTTTGCTTTCTTCAGACTTCTCATAGCAAGTGATAGAAACTCTGAATCGGACTGTTGTCTGGCAATCTCCATGCAAATAGCACCTGAATAATCAAATCTCCATTACCCAACGGGACCATAAATACCATCAGCATTTGATACACACACAGAGGGAAAGGCAGGAAACCGGATAGAGGGAAACAAAGTGCAGACCATGGAATGCAACCCCCTGGGCGCTTATGTGGATTCTCGGGAGAGAAATAGGAGAAGTTTTGAAAGAGGTAGAATACCCTTTTGTCCAAATGATGGCTCATCATTTGTGAGGGGGTTGTGAATATGCTAGTTCATAAATGGAGAACAGACTTCTTATGTCTCCAGGAAACAACTTGAAGGGGATTCAGGTATTTTTGTTAGACAAATTTGGGCAAGTAGATGTGGGTCACAAAAGCAATGGAGGCCAGTGGCACTAGGGTATGATTTTGGTTATGTGGGATAGGAGAAATTGGGATGGGGAAATGGTGGCTACGGGGAACACTGTGTCACTATCAAGTTAACTTCTTTGCTACATACTGTTCCTGCTACTTGACAAGTGTGTATGCACCTAATAGTGGCTCCGAAAAAGATCTATTTAGTGGGAACTTGCTTCTATCATGGGTATTTATAAGGTCCTTAGCTTATTTGTGAGCAAACTCACACAAGTAGAGTTTATAACAGAGGGCACAACCATAACCAAATAGACTTTATCCTTAAAAGAAGACGTGATGAACTACATGTAAGGACTGTAAAGTTATTTTAGGAGAAACAATGACCACCCAACATAGGTTAATGGTCTTAGATGTAAAACTCAAGAGTAGAGTGAAAAAGAAGACGACCTGCAAACAATCACGAATTAGGTGGTGGGCTTTAAAGGGCGCTAACCAGTTAGCATTTCAAGAAAAACTACGAGATAAGGGAGCTTGGGACTTAAGGGGGAGGCGGACATCCTAGGAAATGTCAGGTTGCATTAGAAAAAAGTAACAATTGAGGTATTACGTTTGTCTAAAGATCTATGACCTCGACCACATGAATCCTGGCTGTGGAATGAGGAGGTATAAACAGCTATTAGGGCTAAACGAGAGTGGTACAGGAAGTTGTCAAAGGCAAAAAACGAAGAAACCTTTGAGGAATATAAGACAGCCAAGAGAGAAGCTAAGAAGGCCAGAAGTAAAGTCCGAGAGAAACTCTAGATGGCTTGTACCAGAAGCTAGGGATACGAGAAGCGGAGAAAGAAATGTTAAAGATAGCACGACTGAAAGAAAAGAAGGGTAAGGGTTTAAACCAGGTGAAGTGTATTAAAGACGATTCTCAACAAGTGTTGAGAGGAGATACTGAGGTCTAAAAGAGATGGAGAGGCTATTTTGATCAATTGTTCAACTCGAACCAAGAGAATGACATTTTGGACCTCCACATGTTTGTGCATAGAGGTAAAGGATGCCATGAAACTTTAGCTACACTCGTAAACCTAGGCCAACAAAGGTAAAGGATACCATGAAAAATATGAGGATTAAAAAAGCTTGTGGTCCAGCTAGTTTCTCCATAGAGGCTTGGAAGTGTTTTGGAGAGGTTGGAGTAGAAAGGTTCACCAAGCTATTCAATGCTATATTAAGATTCCAGATGTTTTGAACAGAAGAACAAATCAGTTCAAGATGTTTTAAAGAGAAGAACAAATCAGTTCAGAGGACTAAGTTACAGCTTATCATGTTATTTCATTTTTTATGAAAAAAGGAATACGTAAATGAGGCAGAAATTATGCTAGAACCATAGAGGCTCTCTAGGATTAGAAGAAGAGCCATACTTTTGGTGTTTTCCTCACTATACAGAAACTTCAGCACTAACTTTGTGTTGCTTATAAATATAAAGTTATTACCTTTTCAGAAGGGAAGGAAAGGAAAAAAAAGAAAAGAGAGCTCATCATTTGCTCCTTCTACATTTTTGGTACACCCATGAGATTCCAATTTGTATAGACGATTGGCTGTCTTTTGAAGAGAACCATGTTTTGGCCTAAGTTCTCTAATTTTTGTCTACCAATTAATTGTATACCAAAGATTTTCTTACAACATCAATACAAGTATTATATTATCAAAAGAAAAAAGAAATAGAGAGAGGAAGATCCCATTTTACAAGGATGTCAAAGCATATAATATTTAAATGCTCATTTCTCAACTTGACCAGTCAAAAGAAATCAAGTGTATTCAATTCTGGAAAATTAAATTTTCAAAGTATCAGAAATTTGGAATGTCTTCTCTGTTGGCCCAATATATTTGATAGATTCCCTCCATTTCCAATAGTTGACGATTTAAAATTTGAATCAATTATTTGCAATTACCACCCAAAAGAAAGGGAGTTAGTTCAGGAAATGTTACCATGGCTGAGAAAAAGGCAACTCTCGCCACCAGCTAACGAGCAAGCTTGTGCAATTGACTCTTCTGCGTCAATAAATTCCCCATTCCAAACTGCAGTTAGACCTTGAACCAAATTATATATAGCAATCCACATGTTCCACGAAGTCTTTATCTCTTTGCAACACTCTTGAAAGGCCAAGGCTAGTGAACTGGAATCTGAGTGCAGCTTGTATTGACTTTCAAGAAACTTAAGGCAAATCCAACCAATATGATAATCAGTTTTGAGCTCCAAGCACCTAATGTACTCTTCATGAAGCCCAATATAATTACCTTCCACAGCATAGGCACGACACAGTAGCAAGTGTGCAAAGAAGAGGTAGTTATCTGAAAGCTGCATCTCTAGAGCACTTTTTGCACGCATAATGCAATTGAAATTATTCCCACATTGCAAACTAACCTCCGCAGCACAAAGCAGAAGCTGGAACTTTTGGTATTGGTACGAAATGTCTTCCTTCGCATAAAGCTCATTTTGAAGGGCCACACTTATTAATCGCTCAAGAACAACACACATGTTATGCGGAAATTTCTCCTCCCGCGCCTTTTGCAGATAGTTTAGTATAAGCAGGTAATAGGAAGTATGGTCCCAAGGCTGCTGATGGACACACCTATAAAGATAAACAGTCGAATTAGATGCACGGAACAGCTTTGGCATATATGTCATGGACAAAAATTCCATGTCTTCCTCCATTGCATCAGGAGTATCAGATTCATATATCAGTAAAGCAAGCTGCACATAGTGTATAATAGAAATAATTTCATAAATGAAGTCCGAAGCCACGTGGATAAAGAACAGTACTTCTGCAGCAGCTGGATTGTTTTGCACCCCGATGTCAAACTTTCTCTACAGATGAACATGGGTAATGTCTTCTTGCTGCTCCCCATAGTACAGCAAGCAACTGCTCCAGCACCAAAAATCTCAACACTGGATTTAACACCTTCCTGCTTCTGATGTTCAGAAGGATCCACTATGAAGCATCGAGCTGAAATGTGAACATCTTTCCATTCTTTGCTGGATAATAATAGATAACCAAGAAGGTTCCTATTCACCAGAATATTACAGCAGATCAATCAACTTTGATCATCATACTAAGAGCAGAAAATGCAACTTTACATATGGTAAGAATTTTCATACAGGGAATAGCAAATCAACAATACATTTGCTAAATTCTATCAAGTATCAAGATAAATATGGCAAGTAATTCAAACGAACTAGCCCATAATTGAAATTTACAATTATTGGAAAACAAGAATGAAAATTATGAACAGAACAAATCAATTGTGCAAAATGAGAGAAAACTGACCAACGATATTCAGCAAGAATGCTTGAACATGAAGAACAGGGCAACAATGTGAATATTTTCAAAGGGTGAGGGAATCCACTCCACCCCCACCCCCACCCCCCAAGTTAAAAGAAAACCGTGGACAACTGGACATTGCTGTGTAACTTAAGTGAAGCTATGGAAAGATTGAATTCTTTGCAGGAGTTAACTTAGAAACTGACAGGCTGACACCAAGAGCCAGAACTTTCATAATTTATTTATTTTCTTTTTATAACAATAGTGTCCATACCGGCTTACACTCACCTCGACCAATCGTACCTACTATCTCCCAAGAGTAACTCAGCTCATCAAGGCTTATATAACGGGACGAATTCACCTAGCATTTTTTTGCATCTTGCTGAGATTTGAACCTTGGACTCCCATGGTCCATTTCAACTTTCATTGACCGCTAGGCCACACCTTTGTGTGCAAAGCCATAACTTTTTTATAATTTACATTAATAAGGACGAAGTTTCAACATATTAGACAATCAAAAGGTAGAAGCAACTTTGCTGCTTGCAGTTGTGAAAACTGAAAAGTACTCTTTTTTTTTATAACCAAGAAAATCCCAAGCTAGTGGCTCAAGGTTTGAAACTCGATGGAAAATGAGTCCATCCCTATACTCTTCTCCACTTAAATACCAAGTTTTTGTCTACGGCAGCGCTCGAACTCGTGACATGTGCCTAACCCACATATCACCAATGTGTTTTTACCACTAGACAAAGCCCTGGAGGCTATGAAAAGTACTTTGTTACTTGCCAAATAAAAGGAACACCTTCCACTAAAAAAGTACTGCCAATAACTTATACTTATAATGTGGAAATCTTGCTCCTCCTACAAACCACCATAACGTCTATGAAGAAAGCAATGTAGTTCTTGGATTATTCCTATACCACATAATAAAGTGGGAAGTTTTTCCAAAGGCCAGTCTTAAGTTTTAGACATAATAATGGGCACTGTGAAGATCAAGTAGAAACTTTTTCAGAAAATTAGGTTTATGGGATAAACATTTTACAATTAGGTCTTTCTTCTCTTTTTTTGAGGAAAACATAGGTTTTTCTTCTCCTCCACAACCTCCTCCACTCCTTTTCAATAACAATTTCTCCTCTAACTTAAATGCCATTAAATTGGAATATTCAAGGTAAGTTTTTGGACTGATTTTACATACCTTGATGCTGAAGTGAAATGGGCATCCAGTTCATGCATGTTTTTACATGTCATGTCCAAAATTATATCTAGTATTAAAGATGTCCTGATTGAAAATCTTTGGACTTTCTGTCAAGTGTACGGTGTCCCACCAGAGCAACGTTATGTATTGCAGTTCTTTTCATTTGTGTTCAATATTTCTTCAGATTACAAATTTCCGGCTTCCGGGTAGCTTAAAAACACTGACAAGTCCCAAGGTAGCATAAGTTTTTTGGCTTATGTATCTAAGTCAAAAGACTTGAATCTTAACATGCTATAGTCCTTATAGACCGGGCTATTGAAGAGGGTGGATCCGGAATTTCCATACTTATTAATCTAGATCCTGATAGAGCCAAGAAAGGTCTGCTTGTTACATAGTTAGCGGCTAGGGAAGTAATCTTGACGACATGAATTTGAGGAGAACGAAAATCAAATAAGTCGGTTCTTCATGTGCAAGTGTTCGGGTAGAAAAGTGAACCATCTACTAGTGCATTGCAAGGTGGCCAGTCAACTATGGTGGACAGCCCTGAATTTGTATGCATTATAGGGAGTAATACTTGAGACAGTGGAGGGGGAATGCATCGTTGGGTATTCATGTGAAGAAGAAAACAATGTAAATCGTGGAATGTCACCCCGCTATCACTTATGGGGGTACTGGATAATTTGGAGGAAAACGAACAAAAAGCTTTTGAAGTGTTGGAATATGACTTGCACATATTAGGACATCTCTTCTGTTGTTTATTAGCTTTTTGTTCTTTCCAAGTTCATTTGAGCCCTCTACTAGTAAAAACAGCTGTACTGCCAAAACTTGTCGACACCAACACTTCTCTATGATGGGTCTCATGTAACTTGGAACATGCATGTACAAATAGTCATTTTGCATCCCTGTCTCAGCGAGGAGCTTAATTGAGCTCCTTCGAATTGACATGAAAAAAACCCACGATAACTCATGCTAGTTTCATCAAACACAAACGGACTTGAGCACAACCAATAAATTTCTTCTGGCTAAAACCACGGCAAGAAAATCTTTTGTTTTTAAAAAAAAAAAGGAAACAGATGCTTTCTAATATAAAAACAGAATCTCACACTTCTTTTCTAACTTCAATCAGGAAGAGCCACCAAAATTGCATTCAAAATTAGCCAACCCTTCAATCTCAAGCAAATCACAATTCAAATAAATGGAGAACATTAACGTGAAGTGCTACGAACAATCACAATTCACTAGTTCATGCACAGAGTGGGAGAACATGAAAATGTAGCTGCTCAGGTAACCACCTTATCAAATTACTGTTTGGAGAAACATGAAGAGCTCTTCTTAGATAATTGACTCCCTTCTGAACTCCTAAGCAGTCGTTAGATCCATGTTTGACCTAAAACCCCGATAAGAAAATCCTGATTTACACTTAGGGACCCAACATCAAGTCAAAAGAGGCAACTGAAATAGAAGACTTAATAGTAAGCCAAGTGTGGCTAGGAAATCCAGTGCAGCAATCTCTTTGCTAGATGAAAGAGACTCACGAACACTTGAAACAACTGAGTCAAGCTGATGACTTTCATCTAATGCATGAATAGCAGATGCTACAAGCCTAACTTTTGAACTCTCGAAGGCTCTTCTGGGCAGTTGCAAAATGTTTCTAATAGCTAATTCCTGCCCTGACATATGATACACTAATCTACAGACGAAACTGATGGAGGCAGCAGCCAATGAATGTTCTGTTGGTAAAGCAGACGAGGCCAGTCTTTTTGCCACTGAAAGAGCAAGGTCATACTTGCCAAGTTTCCAATAAGAAAGCGCATAAAGCTGCAAACCTTCTACATCCAGAAGACCTAGCGAAAATGGAATTTACAGGTTTAAGAGACCAAACATCGCCATAGCACTCTAGATTGGATGAGAGCAAAAGCAGGCAAGCAGGAAAGAGAAAATTCAAAAATAAAATTTCTATACAAGAAGCTACTCCATGATTTCAGCAAAACCAGCTAAAGCGAACTCTAAGACATACCAATGCCTAACAATTCTGCACCAATAAGAAGTTCAGCACTCGTGTAAAATTTTAATTCATAATCATTATTTGCTCACAGACAAGCAGCACACTAATGCATCACCATGATAGTTTTTTATTGTTTTCTTCACCAAGATATTTTTCTTTAGCAGAAAGCAGAACAGTAGAATCATACCTTTGTTTTCCAAATATTTACATTCTTGGATAGCTGCATCAGCATTTCCTGCCTGTATGGATAGCATTTCAGAACTTGCATAAAATAGAGTTGATCAAAGCACCCAGACACAGTGAGAAAAAAAGAGAGTAGCATTGCAAATTGAATCTGAAGTAAAACCATTTGAACCTGAAAAGATGTGATAAAGTATATTACCATACAAAGCGACCTGGTCAAATTAATAGATATATCTGCTGGATACGATTTTAAAACTTTTCCTGCAAAAACTCTGGCAGCAAGGCGTGCCAGTCTATACGAGGCAACAGCACTTTCATAATCACCTCGTGCCTCACAAACTAGCCCTTTCAGATTGTGAGATTCAGGATACTGAGGTGAACGCTGCAAAGCCTGCTGGATGGCTCCAAATGCCTGGTATAACAATTATAAAAACTTAGACTCAATGCTATCTGACTACCTTCACAAGGTAGGGATAAGGCCTGCGTACAAACTACCCTCCCACACCCCACTTGTGAGATTACACTGGATTTGTTGTTGTTATTGTTGTTCTTATAGACTCAATGCTATCCAAAGTACTCCCTTGTCAATTACTCAGAGCCTATACAGACAAGAATCGATTGTAAACCGAGTGCTTAAGTACCTCTGAAGATCGCAGATAACCAGACTGCAGAGCAAGCTTAACTAGACCAGTTTGGAATTCTGCAAGCTATTCATACACAGGCACTGTAAGAACCTCCAAATTGGACAATGAACAACTGGAAAAAAACATGTACAATTGTGTAACAATTGTATTGATTTGTTGGGAAAATCGCCTGTATATACGTTTGTATCTGAACTCTAAAGTTTGTTTTCAGAAGCATCATGATGCTCACCTGATACAAACTTTAGATACAAAAGCAACATGAAAAACTCCCAGGCAAGGTGAAAGTTCAAA
This sequence comes from Nicotiana tomentosiformis, assembly GCF_000390325.3. Lineage (NCBI taxonomy): Eukaryota > Viridiplantae > Streptophyta > Magnoliopsida > Solanales > Solanaceae > Nicotiana > Nicotiana tomentosiformis. The sequence goes on along the minus strand of NC_090813.1, from coordinate 41,056,313 downwards.
CATCTTGTTTAAAAAAAAAAGTGAAAGTTCAAAAAATTTCTGAAAACAACACTGAAAGAGAGAATGTACTGGAAAGATCTGAACCGCCCGAAGACAGCACTCATAAGCCTCGTCTGGTTTCAGATTCCTGTTTAAGAAGCGTATTCAGCTTTATATTTCACATAAAAGATGTAAATGCATCATTCTTTATGATCTTTTATATAACATAAATGAATTTACCTTGCAGCAGCATCAGCTGACATGCCTGCCCATGGCAATGAAAGTGAAGGATCAATACTTCTTGCACGATCAAATGCTAGCTGAGCCAATTGACTTTCCCCCTCCAGCCGATAAAGCTATAAATACCCAACTTTAGACGACTCTAATCATCTCACATGGATCGATCAATTTACATAACAACACAAACCTTAATCTACAGTATGATCATGACTTGCAATGCTGAATAGTTCAGCACATTGGAGAAGGAGAACCCCCAAAAAAATAGAAAAAGAGGGAAGCAGGTGAAAAGAAAGAAAAAAAACAAGTGAACAGCCAGAACATGTTCATTTTTACTTTGTTGCTGCAGATAAAAATACAGTAATAATTTCATTGTCAAAAAAAAAAAAAAAGATGAATACACTAATAAGTTATTGATGTTGTATATGATATCTCTTACATTAGAAGGCACAGTTGAGCTACTTGAGCTATCTGTGTCATCAACATACTTGCTTGTCTGGCCCATAATAGCCCCTCTTTGTTGATCAAGTTTCAAGACTACCCCACAAAACCTGATGATTCAAGGATTTCCGTCGATGAAGTCATGCAACTTTTGCCTAAAGCATGTGGAGTCCAAATCCAACTTTTAAGAAAAATTAACCCAAATAACAGCTCGTCCAACTGCTTAAACTAAAAATAGTCGGTGGAGGTATAATATATACATATATTAGAAGGCACAGTTGAGCTACTTGAGCTATCCGTGTCATCAACATGCTTGCTTGTCTGGTCCATAATAGCCCCTTCTTTGTTGATCAAGTTTCAAGACTACCCCACAAAACCTGATGATTCAAGGTACTACATGGAAGAGGTCATGCAACTTTTGCCTAAAGCATGTGGAGTCCAGATCCAACTTTTAAGAAAAATTAACCCAAATAACAGCTCGTCCAACTGCTTAAACTAAAAATAGCCGGTGGAGGTATAATATATACATAATTTATGTATTAATTATGTATAAATAATGTATATGTATATGTATATGTCTAGAAAAAGTAATCAGTAAATATGACCCGGCATTTGTGTAAAGATACGAACTTTTAATGACATTTAAGCTTCCAAAAAAATTGCTTAACATATTATCTGACACCTAATACTTACATGTTGCATATACCAGTCTTGTCAAAAGCGAAAAGCTCTAAAAAGCACTCCAGTTCGATTGGGGCTTTAAGCGCAAAGCGCAACTAAAATGTGGGTTTTAATAAAAAAAGGCGCAACTAAGGGAAAAAAATAAAAATACATATGTCATTCAAGAAAAAGGAACAAACTCATTCCTAATATCTTCGTCAACAACTAATACACTTATTCGCTGATAATATTGTCTTCAGTACCCGCTCGATTCAATATAGAACTCATCGGCAATGAGGCGCACACCTTAGTGTCTTGCCTACACTGAAGCGCATCTAAAGCGAGGTGAAGCGCCCTCCCTGAGCTTCAGGGCTTAAGCGCGTCTTAAATGAGCCTTTGACAACACTGGCATATACGATTACATGCCGGCCAAATCGAGGGCTGCTTATTAACCTCCAATTAACTATTGTTCAATAAAACTTTAGTTTGTAGTAGTTATTGAATGTCAATTAAGATGTGCGACTTCTCGTGGTGATTAAGCCAATTAAGATGAGGTTTTTCTCTGAACTTTGTCTATTTATTCTTAGGTTCGTAATTTATTAAGGACTATCATGGAATAGAAATGATATTTGCTTCTCCAATCAGAAATGGGTAAGTTTTTCTTTTAAATCTCAATTTATCTAATAAAAATAGTTGACAAATAAACTCACTTTCATCCTTCACAATCAACAGAATTGAATTCGTTTCTACTTTGGCTTTTATAATTTTGTGTGAATTTTATAAGGACTTAATTGAAAACGTGGTGGTGTATAAAAGAGAATATTATTGGTATCATAAAGGATAACATCCTTATTTTTAGTATAACTCAAATTCGTTATACTAAGCTCCCGTTTAACCATAGATTTTGGTAACCTTTTTTCAAATAAAATTTAAAAATATTGTTTGTTCATGGAATATGATTGATTTTTGAAAAAACAATTGCTTTTTTTTCAAATTCCCAAAATCTGGTTTACGGTAGCTTTTGGGTGAGATTTTTTCGTCCACTAACAAAACTTCAAGTTCTTTTCAAATAAAATGCATGTCCAGACACAACTTTAACTTTCAAAATTATTTTTTAACACAATTTTAAAAATATGTTTTTCAAGTTTGAACCAAATCTATGTCCAAACGCTAGCTAAGTTTTCACATTAATATTAATATTCCATAACATTGAACTTATTTAAGATATCATAAGAAGACAAAATAAGTGACCATCAATAACCGATTATAATGTATTTGCATACTTTATTTTTGTCTTTTTTTCAAATTTTAAATTAAACGTTTGGATAGTAAATTAACAATTGTTTTTGAAAGAGGAAACCTTAAATGACCATTATTTCAAAATTTTGTTATATTCCTATTTTTAGATGGTATTTAATACGTTAATAAATAATTGAATAGTTTCACACATTAGCAAACTGAATTTACTTTTCTAAACCTTGATTGTTGACTTTGTTCATAAATATAGTCAATAAAGCTTGATTATTGACTAAAGTTGCAATTGGGTTTTAGGAAATTTTTCTGCTATTCCATTTTTTTAAAGCTTCGATAAAGTTAACAAGTACAAAAAGAAGCAATAGTTGTTTTCTATTACTTTTTAGTGATTTGGAAGGATGTTTTTTGTACTAATATTGAACACTTTCCCTTATGGTTTCCTAGGTTAGCAACAATAATCCTACAAGTAGGGTCTGGGGAGGATAGTGTGTACGCAGACCTATCCCTATCTTGTGCAGGTATAAAGACTATTTTCGATAAACCCTCGCTCAGGCATAATTTCCTAGGTTAGCAACTTCAAGTGATGTTCTAGACGTTTTTTTTTACTAGAGTTTCAACACTTTACATTCATTAGGTGTATATTTATATTAAACTTGATTTTAAATAGTTAACATAATATAGCAAGTACTATAACATATAACAATTTTATTTTATAAAAAATTAATTCATCTATTGAACAAATTCACCTATGAAAAATATAATGTATTTATTTTGCATATATTTGAAAGGAATAAGAAAAGATTAAAGAAAAATACACATCTAATTTGTTAAATAGATTAAAATTAAAAATGTGCCACTTAAAATAAAATAAAAAAGTAGTTTTTTACATTGTTGTTCTTCTCTACTACTCATGTTACTATATTACGATATTGCAGCAAAAGAAACTTGATGCAACTAATTTATCCGGATGATGTGGCTTGTATAAGCCTATTCTGACTAAACCTAGAGGCAGGGACCGATGTAATTGTCCTTCTGAACAAAATATTTACACATATATATGTTAGTACTTATAGATGTTACTCGAGGTAGTTACCACATATATATGTTAGTACTTATAGATGTTACTCGAGGTAGTTACCACATATATATGTTAGTACTTATAGATGTTACTCGAGGTAGTTACGTTGTAAGGTAGATGCCTAAAAAGGGTCATGAAATTACAAAAAGAACTAAGGCATGTTTTGATTTTATCCCCTTAGCCTCTTGCAATAGTCATCTTTCCTCACGATATTTTGTTAATATTAAAATGACTAGGATTTTAAAGCAGAGCATCTGAGAGCATTAGACTTCTTCTTCTACTACTTCTTCTTCTTCTTCTTCTTCTTCAACGTCCAAATAGCAGCGAAATGCTGGCGAATTTTCTTTTTAACCTTCGGTTCTTTCTCAGAATTGATGCCAATCCTTGGGTTCTTCTTTCTCTGCCCAGTTTTTAACGGAGAAAAACTGTCCTTTCTCTAATTTTTATATCCTTTACATTGAAGTATTGAACATTTGCTTACAATTACATGTGTTGTCTATGCAGTATTTATTTTAATTTTTTTTTTAAAATTCCGCTTCACTTCAAAAAAGCGAGCGCTTCGCTTCGCTTCTCGCTTCTCGCTTTAAGCGAAATGGGGGTTGTCGCTTTTACTCGCTTCACGCTCTTCACAACACTGGATTTAGCTATGTTTTTTCTGCAGTCACATTTATGCTTAAGAGTTTCTGAATCGCGTATGCATTCAAAGTTAAAAGAAGTTATAATGCTTGTAAGTGCTGCTTTATGTCATTTCTTTAATATATTCTTATGCCTGTAAGTGCTGCTCTATGTTATTTCTTTATCAATATATTCTTACTGGAAGCGGTTTGTTGATACAGTTTTAGGGACATTGTAAAATATTGATAGACTTCAGCTAGAGTAAGCGTTTATATATCCATACAGAGAGGTTTAAAGGGGTTCAATTATGCCATTCACTGATTTTTTTTTAATGATTTTATTAGCAATGGAGATAGTTATCAACATGGTGTTTGATGCAGAGGAAAATTGGGAAGCATGTTTGACACAAGACAATTTGCAAAAAAGAGGTTTTAATCTTAGCAATAGATGCTATCTGTGTGAAGGAGATCTAGAATCAGTGAATCATATTCTGCTTCATTGTAGAATTGCTAGACAATGCTGGGATTTATTCTTAAACATCTGTGGAATCTCTTGGGTAATGCCACAGACTGTTAGGAGCTTGTTGGAAGAGTGGCATAATCAAAGAGTACCTAGAGGACTGAAGCAAATATGGAGAACCATCCCATTATGCATCTTCTGGACTTTATGGCTGGAAAGGAACCGGGCTTGTTTTGAAGGACACAGGGAGCACATTTTTAGAATTAGAAACAAATGTATTCACAAATTGTTTTATTGGTGTAAAAGCAGTGTATCAGTGGAACAACAACATTTTTTAGAGTTTCTGGATCTAATAGGAGGCCTGTAGGATATGGTTGTTTTGGGGTGTTTTTTGTAACTTTTTGTACCATCTTGGTACCTTATTAATGAAACCTTTACCTTATCAAAAAGAAAATGTAATGTTATGTTTGTATAATTGCCCATGACTCTTTGAAATTCTATAACCTCCCAGTATCGTAAATTTTTCCTAATCTCAAATCCCAAGGAGCACCTTCCTGCTTTCTCTACATAACAAATTGTTGTCTCCTCCTAGCTCAATATGTTGTAGTTTGTTGAGAAGGTAACACTTAAACTGATGTCTCTGCACCACCTATGCTTCCAATTCCAGCTTTAAAGATGATACTGTCAATGAACTCTCCACGTACCTTCATAATGTTCCTCCATAATCTGTAACCATAAGGTAGTGTGATGTTTCCAGTCCTCCACCACCGTTTTGAGTACCATATGTTTCTACTATCAGTCCTTTGAATGTTCTATATTGTTAGAATTCTACATTGGTTGGGGGTATGAGTTGCAATCTTTTTTTATGGTTTTGAACAATTCTTAACTCCTGATATAACTTCTGCAATTGTGTTAAATCCACGATTCATTTTTCTTAACATAGTATCAAAGCCAGACACATCCTTAATGTTGGGTTATCAAGGTCAAGCCCAACATCCTATGTTATACTATCCAAGCTCCAAATGTCCAGCCGTGGGCATTCGAGGTTGTTAGGGACCTTACATTGGTTGAGAGTATGGGTTGTAATATCATATCATACGGAGTATATTACAAGTGTGAACACTTTTAGTTAAAAGCTGATTTACCATAATATCCTTTAATAGCTAATATACCATTTTGCTCTTGACCCAAAAAAAACCTTACTCTTCAGCTTTTAGCATCAAAGATGGTGATTAGCTGTGTTATAAATTTAAATAACTTTTGAATCGCAGTTATCGAATTTATTGTAGCCGTTCCAGCTTTTATGTAGAGGTTATATGAGCTTGTCTGTTACTCTTTTTTATGTTCTCTTCTTTTAGCTTCCATCTGTTAAGACTTTTCATATTCTATATTTTTTTTTTTTTGAAAAGTTAACATATTTGTATATTAATATATAAACTTCACTAAATTTGTGAAGTCACCCATAATTACAAAATGAGTGTCCAAAAAGGAAATTAAAACACTTATAATCCTTGTTCTTCTCACAAGGAATCTAGCACATTAAAAATGGATTCATGATCCTCCAAAAACTTTCCTTTACACCAAAAATAGAAGAGAGCTAGACATTTCATCTTCGTCTTCTGGATGTTTCTGGATTTGTCTTCAAAACACCTGTGATTTCTCTCTTCCCAAATTGTCCACCATATGCACGCTGGGACAATTCTCCATCTCTCTTTATAACTAGAAAGGCAGCCCTCTTTATTCCAGCAAGCTAGAACATCAAGAATTCTTCCCGGCATTGCCCATAAAATTCCCCTAAAACTGATAAAAATTTTCCATATTTGAACAGTGAATTTGCAATGCAAAAAGAGATGACTGATTGTCTCCGCCTCCTCTCCACATAGGTAACATCTAGAGCACAAGTGGAAACCTTTCTTAATTAGATTATAGAACCGCTTCTTTTGCTAGTAACCATGTAAAGCAAGCAACCTTGTAAGGGATTTTTACTTTCCATATCATCTTCGATGGCCAACATCCAACCTGGTTATTAGACAGGTTGAATTCCTTATAAGCAGACTTAACAGAAAACTTCCCCTGCCTATTCCCTTGTCATATGATGAGATCTTGATTAGAGTTGATTCCACTGAATAGCTCCAAAGTATTGTAAAACTCTATTACTCTATCAATCTCCCAATCGTTTAGAAGTCTTCTAAAGGTAAGATTCCAACCTTGATTAGTCCATGCCTCATTTAGCGTTGCTTGTTGTTGTTGATTCAAAGTATATATGTCTGGAAAAAGTAGCTTCAACGGACCTTGGCCTAGCCAATTGTCATCCCACAAGGAAATCTTCGTACCATTTCCTACTTTGAATCTGGATTTCTTAATCACTTTTGGCCACAAATTCCTAATTGACTTCCACAAACTGACACCATATGGACTTCTCATTGGTTTGGTTGTCCATTTTCCTTCCATTCCATACTTCTCCCTAACGACCTCTCTCCACAGTGATTGCTCATCTGCCGCAAATTTCCATAGTCACTTCATCATCAAACTATGATTCTGGACTCTCCGTTTTTTTATTCTCAATCCCCCTGTCTTCTTGCTAGTAGTAAAAAAATTCCATTTAACCAGATGAATCTTCTTCTTCTCACTGTTGCCTTCCCATAAGAAATTTCTTCTTAATGCATCAATTCTTTTCACTACATTGGCTGGAATTGGGAATAGAGACATCATATAAGTAGGCATGGCATCAAGTACAGAGTTAATCAAGATTAGTCTACCCCCCATAGATAGATATTGATTCTTCCAATTTGCTAGCTTCTTTTCACATTTCTCCAGCACACCATTCCAAATTTCTTTTGATTTGCTCTTGGCTCCCAATGGCATCCCCAAATATACAGTAGGTAATTCACCTACATTCCCACCAAGAATATCAACAAAACTTTGTAGCTCCATTACCTCATTGATCGGATAAATGAAGCTTTTGTGCCAATTTATGTGTAGCCCAGAAATGGCTTCAAAAAGAACGAAGATCAAATACACATGTGCGAGAAAGAAATATATTATTGATATTAGATCATGAATACAATACAAGAGGTCCCTATTTATAGCTATACACTACAAGGACATATTACTTATATTCCAATGTGGGACAAGACTACACTATACATATCTGTAAACTAACACTCCCTCACAAGCCGGTGCATACAAATCATATGTACCGAGCTTGTTACATATATAACCAATACGAGGACCAGTGAGGGACTTGGTAAAAATATCTGCAAGCTGATCATTCGACCTCACAAACTTTGTAGCAATTTCTCCTGAAAGTATTTTTTCTCTGACGAAGTGACAATCAATCTCGATGTGTTTAGTTCTCTCATGGAACACCGGATTTGATGCAATATGAAAGGCAGCTTGATTATCGCAAGTTCCATCAGACTGATTTCACCAAATTTCAACTCTTTGAGCAATTGTTTGGTCTAGACTAGCTCACATGTTGCCATAGCCATTGCTCGATATTCTGCTTCTGCACTAGACCGAGCAACTACATTCTGTTTCTTGCTCTTCCAAGACACCAAATTTCCTCCTGGTAAAACACAATATCCAGACGTAGAACGTCTATCAGAAGGTGATCCTACCCGATCAGCATCTGAGTATCCAACGATCTGCTCATGACCTCAATCCTCAAACAGTAACCCTTTGCCTGGAGCCGATTTTATATACCGAATAATGCGGACAACTACATCCCAATGACTATCACAGGGAGAATTCATAAACTGACTTACAACACTCACAGGATAAGAAATATCGGGTCTAGTCACTGTGAGATAATTTAATTTACCAACCAGCCGCCTATAGCTTGCAGGATCGCTAAGCGGCTCCCCCTGTCCTAGCAGAGTTTTGGAATTCGGATCCATCGGAGTGTCAACAAGTCTGCAACCTATCATCCCTGTCTCCTCAAGAATGTCTAATGCATATTTTCTTTGAGAAATAACAATACCTGAGCAAGATTGAGCAACCTCATTACCTAAAAAGTACTTCAATCTGCCTAGATCCTTAGTTTGGAAGTGTTGGAAGAGATGCTACTTCAGATTGGTAATACCATCCTGATCATTGCCAGTAATAACAATATAATCAACATAGACTACCAGATAAATACAGAGACTTGAAGCAGAGTGCCGATAAAACACAGAGTGATCAGCTTCACTACGAGTCATGCCAAACTCCTGGATAACCGTGCTGAACTTACCAAATCAGGCTCGAGGAGACTACTTTAGACCATAAAGTGATCGACGCAGGCGACATACAAGGTTACGAGACTCCCCCTAAGCAACAAAACCAGGTGGTTGCTCCATATAAACCTCATCCTCAAGATCACCGTGAAGAAAGGCATTCTTAATGTCCAACTGATAGAGAGGACAATGACGAACCGCAGCCATGGATAGAAAAATGCAGACTGATGCGACTTTAGCCACGGGAGAGAACGTATCACTGTAATCGAGCCCAAATATCTGAGAATAGCCTTTGGCAACAAGACGGGCCTTAAGTCGATCAACCTGGCCATCGGGACCAACTTTGACTGCATAAACCCAACGACAACCAACAGTAGATTTACCTGAAGGAAGAGGAACAAGCTCCCAAGTACCACTTGTATGTAAAGCAGACATACTGAGCATCGATCTTTGCCCAAAGTGCTATTGCCTTTTCATCTCCTTCGCTAGACTTTTTGATTAGATGATCTTGAACACCTTGGCCTCTACACCACAACTCAACAGATGAATCCCAAGCTAAGTAGTTTGAACCTCCCATTAAAGGTTCCGAGGTAATAATAGCACTAGAGCTTCCAGAACTCATGTTTCTAGACCCAAAAGCATCAAATCCCAAAGACATCGTTGCAAATTATTACCAAATAAGAGAAAGAATTAACTGTAATCCACTAAAACAGAGTAATGAAACACAGAAACAGAATAAGGAAATATTGTAGCTGTCGGAATCCTACTGTAGTTGTCGGAATAGTACTGTAGCTACCGGAAAAAACTCAAAGTGGTCGGAATGAAATGAAAACAGTAGGGGTAGGATCGGAATTACTAGGCGACCCAACTGTTCTGAAGGAAGTTTTTCAAAAAATGGCCGGAAGTGGTCGTATGCGCCGGTGCGTGAGCTCACGCGCGTGAGCTTCTGGTGGTGCGTGAGGAAGCTGCTGCCGGAGATTTTCATTGGGGTTTGGTCGCCGAACAATGACGACTCTTGTGGTAGTGTTGGATTTTGCACAACACTGACGGAGACGAAGCAAACGCAAAACAGCCTTAAAAGAGTAGCCGGAAAAAGACTTCCGCTGACTGATTTCTCTTCCCGGAATCGCTGGAATTTATGCACAGCGATAAATATCTCACAATTGCTCTGATACCATGTGAGAAAGAAATATATTATTGATATTAGATCATGAATACAGTACAAGAGGTCCTTATTTATAGCTATACACTACAAGGACATATTACTTATCTTCCAATGTGGGACAAGACTACACTATACATATTTGTAAACTAACAATATGAAAGACTTATAAGTTTGAATCAGACAAAGGATAACTCTACGGGCAATTATGATTTGTATATATCAATTGAATCTTTTGATGTCAGTAACTAATAAGTATCTATTACTTTTATTCGACAACAGCTTCTTGAAATGTATGCCACTGTAAAAAGGCGAAGGTTACAATTCCTTAAAGACATGGCACAAACTTTAAGACATGAAGCATTTGCAACCATAGCCGACGCTGCTCATATTCAAATTTAAACCATGGGTTGCTAAATATCACAAACAAGAAAACTGTTATGTTGAATATTTGATATTCAGTTTGAGCTTGCACTTTCTACTTTCTAATTTTGTGTAACTCAGCGCACACTTATTTTAATATTATTTATATCATTTTAAGAAATTTATACTTATAGCATGGAATACACGTGCAATACATGTGTTGGAAAACCAATCTGTATATAGTCTTGGAAACCTGCAAGACTGAGAGCTGACTTTTGAAGGTAAATTTTTCTAAACATTTCTTAGCGAACCTCCAGAGCCACTTCCCAATAAGGCTTTCTTGAACATCCTCAAATCTTGCACTCCACACCCTTTATACCTTATAGGGCTTGTAGCCACATTCTAGTTCATTAAATGACATTTTATCCCCTTTTCTGTGCCCCACAAGAAATTCCATTGAAGCCTCTTCAACTTCCCAGTAACGCTTGCCATTGCGAGCATAAAGGACATTTAATTGTTTGGGGTGTTTGAAGGACATTTAATCGTTTACTTTTGGGTAGACAGGAAGCAATCTTTCTTTATCTCTCAGTTTGGATTCCTAGAGTACCGAGAAAGGTGTGCTTCTTCACATGTCTAGCTACGAGGGGGTGATTCTAATGGCTGAGAATTTGAAGAAGAGGAGAGTTACAAGTGTCAGTTGGTTTCATGTGCAAGTGCTCGGGCGAAGATGTAGATTGCCATCTTTTATCTTGTCAGATTGCATTTTGTTTGTGGTGAAGTGTTGGGTTGGTTTGGACTTCAATGGGTGATGCCAGGCACAGTAAAGAAGTAATGTCCAACTGGACATTCAGAAGGAGGAGGAGAAGACGCAAACCTTGGGATGTCGCTCCACTTGCAATCATGTGGATCATTTGGAGAGAGAAATAGGAGAGCTTTTGATGGAATAGAGAAGGACTTTATACATTTGAGGAGTAGCATGTGTTTTCTTATTATGTTGTGGTGTACCCATGAGATTTCTTTAAGCATAGAAGATTGAGTGTCCTTCATACATACGAACTAAGCATGATATTTCAGAAGAGAAGGGTAGAGGGGCGGGCCCATCACCGCCGAGTTCCGAAGGCTATTGGTGACAATCACGGTTTTATATTATTTTCACTAACAATAATCAGGGATGACAAATTTTTTTGATAAAGTAAGAATTAGGGATGACAATTTATTGAACTAATCACCAAATTGCTCATTTAGTATCAACATTATAAAGTATAAACGCTTTACATGTTGTTCATGGGATAACAAATATCTTAGACTTCATCTAAACAACTGCTGGAAAAGTAAACCCATTGTTGACCATTCATGACAAACTTTAACCTTACAAGTTATTTGCATCATCGATAGACAAACGAAAACAAAAAAACAAAAACAAAAACATGTGGGACTTGAAATCAGAAATCGAAACTGATAATTTAAGATCCTAGTTTTCTTGGGAGAGGATCCTCGCTTAGGGAAAGAGAGCAAGCCCATTCCGACATGGATGCCTCTTTTAGCACGTCCAAAAAATTTCGGGTTGTGATCCACTCAAATACCTAGTTGGACATCTTCTGCCCAACTATTGAAAATAAAAATGGAATGACAATTACTGTCAATGATCGTTGACACCCATGGGCAATCACGGTGAAAAACTGGACCTTTGACGACAAAGATAAGTGAAACTTTGTATAACGGCTTTGAGGTGGAAATAGTGCTTAATATTTATCCATAAATCAGTAATATTTAGAGAAAAGAAGTGTGGCTAGCAAGTCCAAAAAGAGCAATGGAATTAGAAATGTAATAAAGTGAAGTTTTGGGCAAGTCAAATGTTATGTGATGGTTTAATATCTCTTTGAATTAGAATTCAAAACTGAATTGTTTGGGAAAGAATAGTCATGTCACATGTGAGGTGTCTCAAAAGAGGGAATTGATACAAGCTTTGCACATGAAATCCAATAGACCAAGTTCCCTCCTTTGCTGGAACATTGACAAAGGGAGAAAGAGCGTTTGGGGCAATTTTTCAGATCTGAAAGGTATTCTTTATTTAGCAGCATATAAGTGCTTCACAGGTACATATATAATGATATAATAATAAGAGGCCAGCCAAATGTTATGGTGTATAGCTGATGGCAACAGGAAGGGTTGAACTTGGGGTTGCAAATACAAGCATTCTGCTTGGTCTTCTTTGAGACAGCGAAAGAGAATGGGGGAAAATAAGTGCTACAGCTTCTCCATTGCAGCAGCTACAGAAGTTTTGGGGGAAAAGAGGAGAGCCTAAATCTAAGTAAAGTTATACAAATCAAGCCGTACTCAACAAACCCCAAAAAACAGCCAGTAATCTCCATTCATAGTAACTAGTAATCCATGTGCTATCTTTGAGATGGGTATCAAATCAATATTTAAGATTCAAGTGAAATACTTCAGCTTAGATGATGATATTATACCAAGGGTTAGATTTGATTTGAAGGATTTGAACATGGAAATTCATGGGTTTGAGCCCTAAACCACCAAATTAATAAATTGAGGAATCGATCCACCTTTAAGACTCCAATGAGGAAACTAATTGCACGCCCAAGCTAAATTTTCTAACAGTTCATGCAGAAAAAGAATGATTTTTTTCAGGCATATTGCTCTTGTTAGTCTGGTGTTTCACATACCAGTAGTATTAGTGTTAGTCTGGTGTTCTATTATTGTAAGATTTCTAATACTGCGTATTGTTCCTTTTGCTTCGTTTTCTTATTATCTTGTTGTTGTTAATGCTTGTGCTACTGCTTTCTTTTCATCTTTCCTTGAGCCGAGGGTCTATCGGAAACAGACTCTCTACCTTCAAGGTAGGGATAAGGTCTGCGTACACACTATTTCTCCCCAAACCCCACTTGTGGGATTATACTGGGTTTGTTGTTGTTGTTGTTGACTCTCTTGTGATTGAATATCTTATCATAGACCAATTTACATGCATTTTGGCAAACTCCACGAGTTGTTCTCAAGATCGGAGGAAGAAGTGCTGTCCAAATTCTATGGATTCTAGCATCGATATTCAATAAATGGGACAGTAATTACGTGATCCATGATACAAATCCATCAATCACTTATTGTTACCAAAGAATCTTCAAGCAGCAATATAGAGAAAAAGATTAATTACTTTACTAAAATATTTAGTTTCGTGAGTTAACTTCTTATCTCTTATTCCTCCTAAACTCTGACAGCTTTGAGAGATAAACGAAAACAGATAATCTTGGAAACTAATGCAGCATGTTACCTTTCCAAGATGTGCCCATGCAACTGCAAGAGAAACTTCCAACTGCACCGCCCGTATGAAAGCATTTTGTTTCAATGCAGAATGATCAGATAAACATCCTAAGGCTACCCAGAACTCGCTATTGCAACCTTCAAGTAATAATCCTCCAAGGCACATCTTTTCAGACACAAACCTGTTGAATGAACTAGTGTCTTTAAAAGCTTATCCTAGTACAAATGTAATTATACATTAAGCAATAAAACAAAAGATATACCAAGAGTTAATGTCATCTTTACAGTTCTCCTTTAACGATAAAAGAAGCTCAGATGCAATGGCAACATCAGTATACACATTAGCTTGCCAAGGGGACAAATGCAAAGCCCGCTGGTAGGAGCGACAAGCAGATCTGGCTGCTAAGCAACAGTTTCTCTTCCATGACAGGATTGAACTACTGAATGATTTTTCATCAGCTCCTGATCCCTATCCTTCATCCATCCATGGAAAACATTTCGCGTATATGAGCTAACAAAGGAAAGAAGCAGCACCATTGTCAACCAGTCAACACCAAAGCATCAATGTAGTAAAGTAATTTGATGGGGATAGGCTTGACATACTCCATATGACACTGTAGGAAGGCATGAAGGGTTGGGAAATGGAAGAGTACAGAAAATTGCACGAAAATGAATGGCATTATGCAAAGAAAAAACAAAATTCACCAGACACTACCTGAATATCTCCATGCAGCTTCCAAGAACAAGACATATTGCCAACAATGGAAGTACTTACTAGAGCCACTTTCGAGGCTTCCTGAAATTAAGCAAATCGCTTGAAAAAAATCTCAACCAAAAGAAGAAGGGAGAAGGAATAGAATAAGTATGTCCTTCTGCACCATAATACTACAGAAGCAGGTGAAACTTCAAAATTACTGGATCACTAACCTCTAAGAGTGAAGCTCCCCATTTAAAGGCACCAGAATCAATAGATTCCTTTGCCAAACTAAGGAGTGCAGAGGCAAGCCCATGATGCGCAGACAAATTCAGAGGTGAGATTAGTAAAACTTGCCGAAACTGCTCTATTCCCTTCATTCAGGATGGAAGAGTAAAGAAAGAAACATTAAAAGAATCCGAATATCTTTTATAGGTATGATCGCGCTGAATTATCATGAGATCTTTTATGCTACTCACTGTAACTCATTGAGGCTGAGCCTAAATAAGGCTTATGCAAGTACTCGCTCATATGAGCTCATAGACATATAGCCTTACTCTAACAGAAGTTTTCTTTTTTCTTTTACTAGGAGAATTATTTTTTTTCTTTTAGTGGGAGAATTTTTCTTTTTTTTTTTAATAAGAAAAAAAAAACCTTTTTGTCTATCCTTACATGACTTTCTTTGGAAGAATAATACGTGCTATGATATTTCCAAGAGACATAATGCATACAACCTGATAATTTGCGTTCAAGCAACAGTCTACTAAACCAGCCCATGTTTAGGAGTACCAATCCAAACCCACAATTAAACTACATATATCAAGCTTTTTAATAATTGCATAAAATGGAGCATGGTCCAGACGCAAGGAGAAATTTTACCTTTCGAAATGAACCAAGCATCAGATGGACATTTCCACTTTCCACCAATGCAAATACTCTTGATTCCTCCAATTCAATAGCTCTTGCATAGGACTGTTATAATGAGAAGACAAGATTGAGCAACGAGTAACAGACATCAAAGGGATGTACTATCATTGTGACACAATGCAATAAACTATACAAACATCTTATTCCATCCAACAATTTTTAATACATATACATCTATGGATCTATAATCCAAAGCTTTGAAACAGTAAACTATAAACAAAGTGTAATATTAGCATATTTACAGATGTCCATATCCTTTACGGCATGCCATCCTTCTTTATTGGGAGAAAAAGGTCACTAGCTCTCCTTACGTATGTACTTGAACTGAATGTTTCCATAGATGAACTAATCATCCCACCCCACCGCCCATCCCCCACCCCCATCTCGCGGATTTTTAACTTCTCTAACTGCCCCTTGTGAACTAAAACAAAGGTAATTACCTTAACAGCGGCTGTAAACATGCCCATTTGCTGGTAGGAAAGACCCAGAGCCTGGATAAGTGCAAGATGGACAAAGACACTGAGAGACACCATGACGGAATAAACTACACAGCAACTAAAACGGACTAATGAGAAACAAAAGAGGAAAATAACCTCCCACAAATCAGCACATGTGGGATAGCCTCTAATGGCTTGCTGAAGACTCTGCACTGCTTCGGACCACTTCTTTTGGTTGACCTAACCAAGGGTGGGGGAATTGTTTCAGGGAACCGAACCCTATAATGTACAAGTTGAAGTAGAAGATTAGGATGATGAGCAATAACCAAAAGGTAACCCAATCTGCATAAAGCCCAAAAGGCCCTGGGTGACTTCTCTGAAGCTTCACGGCATATAGCTATCTCCAAGCTCTCTTTTCCACTTCCGTCCAGTATATCACATATTGCTTCCTGATAGAGAGAAGGAGAAAAATCAATATGATTCTGTTGTGAGTAAGAAAATGTAATTTAGCAAAGAAATATGCGGCAAACCCCAGCAATTGAATCATCGGGATTAAGGTTGACGGCTCTCAGATAACACTTGAGAGCCCTCTGAGAGTCGACAGCCACTCGAGCATAGTAATGTCCCAAATATCTGAAAGCAGCACCGTTTTGTGGGTTGAGCTTCGCCCCTATGAGAAAATGTTGAGCGGCTTTTTCCTGAATGTCTCCTCCCTTATCCCATAACAAGACCCCGAGATCAAAGTGGAGCGAAGGATCGTCCACAACTGCTTCTTCTAACCGTCTTATAGCATCGTCTTCTTCACTCTGACAGGTAAAAGCTTAAAGATAGATTCAGTCACTGACGTCGTTAAAAAATACTAAAAGATATGAAAGGGTTGAAAGGAAGAACCATTTTCAAGGCACTCGAAGCTCCGTGATTACTGAGGAAGCCCTCGAAGAGGAGACGGCGCTTTGCCGGCACTACAGCTTCCGATTCTTAGTAGTCTCACTGCCGGCGAGGCAGCCTCAGCTTATGTTTTCTTCTCTTGCTAATTGCAGGGCTACGTAACTATGAGGTAGCTCCGTACATAGCTATTATTATGCTATTGTCCGCTAGTTTAGACCTTTATCATGTTATACTTGAAATGTTTGTGTCATTACTTGCTAATATAATCACTTAGTCATATTGATAAAAAAATTATATAAGCTTAAATTCAGTTACTTAAAGGTTTGTATGAGATACTTAACTGTAAATGACAAACTTATATTTTCTTAAAAATAATTATTATTTGTGGGTCGGGCCGAGCATCTCGGTAGTGGTTCGCTCCATTCGACCCTCTGGCAGTGCACAATTTAAATATTTATTGGATCGGGCCGTACGACCTCAACATGATTTGCGCATGCTTGTATTGCTTGCCTTGAAACTTATAAATAATGATATTGCCTCCTCGGCCTGAGTTAAATTGTTAAATAATGGGAGATAAATTTGGAGATTTCTTAATTATAAAAGAACTGCTTACTTACTTCAAAATATTGAACTTGCAACCGTTCATATAATTCATACTTAATTATATCATTGATACCCCATTTATAGCCCATAGTAAGTGTCGAAGTCGACCCTTCGTCACTACTTCTTAGGGGTTAGGCGGGATACTTACTGGGTACACATTGATTTACGTACTCATACTACACTTGCTACACATTTTTGTGCAGGTACACATATGTTTAGCGGCCTTGTGGGCGCAGAGGCGCGATTATGGAGGGGACTTAGGTGAGTTGCATTCTATACGACACACCGCAGCCAGTAGAGTCTCCTTCAGAGTATTGTATTTTCTTCCTGTCCAATTTGTATTCCGGACAGTTATTGTATCTTTTTTTAAATTCCTAGAAAATGATCATGCACTTGTGACACCGGGTTCTGGGATAATTATGGGATGTTCAGTATTGAAATTGGAAAATATTGTTATTATTCTGTAAATTCATCTTTTACTAGATAAATTGAAGTAAATTTACAATTTTAAAAATATTAAAATGAGAATTTCATTAACTATTTAGTGTTGGCTTTCCTGACAGTAGTGTCCGGCGCCATCAAGACCTTTAACGGATTTTGGGTCGTGACAACATGGTATAAAAGCACTAGGTTCACTTAGGTATCACGAGTCATGAGCGAGTCTAGTAGAGTCTTTCGGATCGGTATGGAGATGTCTGTGCTTATCTTCGAGAGGCTACGGGACTATTAGGAGCACTTCCCTTCTTGATTCCTCATCGTGCTATTCAATTCCTTTGAGGCTTATGCCTTCATTTCCTTTCTATTCAATCTTATGCGACGCGAAACACTTATTATAAATTGGAATCGAGGAATTTTAATGGCACTAATGATGTAGAGCAGGATGTTTCTCCCTGCGTATTCGATTGGGGCTAACGGCATCGCCTTGTGGAAGGA